>NC_142378.1:22692500-22940000 GCF_059441005.1 Hippichthys cyanospilos
TTTCAGTTTTTCCCTTGTATCTTTGTCATTCTTGCTGCGATTTCCACTGTTCCAACTTTAATCGATTCCCCCAATGCCCGCCCATCCATTTTTACCCACAATTCAAAAATGACCCACAATTCCGTTTTTTCAGTTTTTCCCTTATATCTTTGCCATTCTTCATCCGATTCCGACCATTCTAACTTTAATCGATTCCCCCAAGTCCCGCCATTCCATGGTGGTATCCGCTTTCTTCCCAGAATTCAAAAATTACCCACAATTCCACTTTTTTCAGTTTTTCCCTTATATCTTTGCCATTCTTCATCCAATTCCGACCGTTCCAACTTTATTCAATTCCCCCAACGCCCGCCAATGCATTTTTACGTACAATTCAAAAATTACCCACAATTCCACTTTTTCAGTTTTTTCCTTATATCTTTGCCATTCTTCACTCGATTCCGACCATTCCAACTTTAATCGATTCCTCGAAGTCCCACCATTCCACGGTGGTATCCGCTTTCTTCCCAGAGTTCAAAAATTACCCACAATTCCACTTTTTCAGTTTTTCCCTTGTATTTTAGCCATTCCTGCTGCGATTTCCTTCGTTCCAACTTTAATCGATTCCCCCAATGCCCGCTAATGCATTTTTACCCACAATTCAAAAATTACCCACAATTCCACTTTTTCAGTTTTTTCCTTTTATCTTTGCCATTCTTCACTCGATTCCGACCATTCCAACTTTAATCGATTCCTCGAAGTCCCACCATTCCACGGTGGTTTCCGCTTTCTTCCCAGAGTTCAAAAATTACCCACAATTCCACTTTTTCAGTTTTTCCCTTGTAACTTTGCCATTCCTGCTGCGATTTCCACCGTTCCAACTTTAATCGTTTCTCCCAATGCCCACCCATCCATTTTTACCCACATTTCAAAAATTACCCACAATTCCACTATTTCTGTTTTTCCCTTATATCTTTGCCATTCTTCATCCAATTCCGACCGTTCCAACTTTAATCAATTCCCCCAATGCCCGCCAAAGCATTTTTACCCACAATTCAAAAATTACCCACAATTCCACTTCTTTCAGTTTTTCCCCTATATCTTTGCCATTCTTCATCCGATTCCTACCGTTCCAACTTTAATCGATTCCCCATATTCCCGCTATTCCATTCGTGTATCCATTTTTCTCTTCCTACAATTCAAGATTTTCCCACAATTCCTCATTTTTCAGTGTTTTCTTGTATCTTCTACATTGTTTGACCTTTTCAAACAATTCCAAATCTGTATCATTCACATGATGTCACAGATTCAAGCACTCAAACTTTCAACATCACTCTAGCGTTCAGCACCGCTACCTTCAAAGGTTACACCTTCACACGCAATTTCTTCAGGAATTGCATATTTTCTAGTTATTATTATTATTATTATTATTATTCCGCCCTGTTTTTCGGCACGTTTCAACTCATTCCCAGTTTATTTAATTCACCCCGTTCCACTTTCATGTTATTCCACTTATTCGGGAATGAGGGGTTTCCATTTTTCACATTCCAAATATTCACAGTTTTCCCAGAATTCCCGGTTTTCCACCCCAAAAAGTTCCATTGACTTACATTGGGTCATTTTTCGTTTCATTATTACAGCTTTCCTTTTTAATATTTTCAATATTTAACTCATACATCTCGTCTTAGGGATCCTTCCCGTCATTCCAGTAATTAATACATTTCAATATTTTCCCATAATTCCATATTTTTCCATCTTTAAATATCCATAATTCATTTCCAATGGGAGGGCTTCCCATTCATTCCCAATGGGAGATTGAACATTTCACATTTTGAGCTTTCCTTTTTCATATTCATAACATTTAACTCATTCATTCTGCCTTATGGCTCATTCCCATCATTCCTAGAGTTCATAATTATTCATATTTTCCCATAATTCCATATTTTTCACCTATTACAATTCATAATTCATTCCCAATGGCCGATTTAACATTTCTTATTTGAAGCTTCCCAATACCACATTTAAATCATTCAGCTAATGCATTTCACATTGTCATCATTATACATTATAACACATTCCAGTATTTCATAAATATATTAAAAATATTACCCATAATTCCTCATTCCCATTTTATTCAACAAAACTTTGTAACGTTCTATCTCGGCCATTCCTGCTCCGATTCCCACCGTTCCAACTTTAATCGATTCCACTGATGCCCGCCATTCCATTCGTGTATCCATTTACCTCTTCTCAAAATTAAAAATTTTGTCACAATTCCACACACTGTACCTTTAATAAACCAATTCATTTTCAATGAGGTCATTCATTGTGTGGGCGTTTCGCCTTCGGTGACTGCTGGTTAGGAAGACAAAGTACTCCGTTTCCCAAGGGGTCGTCAAGCGGCCATCTTGGACACTTGCCCACATACACTGAGACTCCATTTCCCATCAACCCTCAGGGGCGGCCATCTTGGATATCTGATCAGACATCTCTTGAGCGCTCAGCCCAACTTCCACCCAGGATGGCGGCCATCTTGGTTAACTCAGAACAATAAAAACAACACTCTCCTAATGTTGAACATCCAAACTAATAATTATAATCCCCCAAAATTCAGAATTTGAACTTTAAGTGTACTTTTTTCTCACTTTTTGAAATTTTGTGATATTTTACTAAATTCATAAAATTTTTGTTTTTTTCTCTTTAATGACTACAGGTGTTTGTCCGATTCAGGCCAAGTCAGCGTTTAACCGTTCATCTTGACCCTGCCTATGACCTCAGAGTGTCATTTACCCACAATGCATCTGTTTTGCGTAAGTTATAGCCCCCTAAAACTCGCGAAAAATCTGATTTTTTATGTTTCCTCTTGTGATATCTCCATTTGCGTCCGACATATACTTATTGTTTCAATTTTAGGTGTTTCCCATCATGGGTTAGATTGCCAAGAACACCCCCGCACCAACAATTTATAGTTTTTCCCATTTTTTTACCCATAATTCCTCAGTTAATTGTTCTCGCCAAAACATTGTAACCTTCTGTCTTTGCCATTCTTCATCCGATTCCCACCGTTCCAACTTTATATGATTCCATTCATCCCCGCCAATTCATTGGTGTATTCATTTACCTCTTACCAGAATTCAAAGATTTACCACAATTCCACACACTGTACCTTTAATGAACCAATTCATTTTCAATGCGGTCATTCATTGTGTGGGCGTTTGGCCTTCGGTGACTACTGTTCAGGTAGACAAAGTACTCCATTTCCCATGGGGTCGTCAAGCGGCCATCTTGGACACTTGCCCACATACACTGAGACTCCATTTCCCATCAACCCTCAGGGGCGGCCATCTTGGATATCTGATCAGACATCTCATGAGCGCTCAGCCCAACTTCCACCCAGGATGGCGGCCATCTTGGTTAACTCAGAACAATAAAAACAACACTCTCCTAATGTTGAACATCCAAACTAATAATTATAATCCCCCAAAATTCAGAATTTGAACTTTAAGTGTACTTTTTTCTTACTTTTTGAAATTTTGTGATATTTTACAAAATTCAAAAAATTGTTGTTTTTTTCACTTTAATGACTACAGGTGTTTGTCCGATTCAGTTTGACTCAGCGTTTAACCGTTCATCTTGACCCTGCCTATGACCTCAGGGTGTCATTTACCCACAATGCATCTGTTTTGCATAAGTAGTAGCCCCCTAAAACTCGCGAAAAATGCAATTTTTTTTGTTTCCTCTTGTGATATCTCCATTTGCGTCCGACCTATACTTATCATTCCAACTTTAGGTGTTTCCCATTCTGGGTTAGATTGCCAAGAACACCCCCGCACCAACAATTTATAGTTTTTCCCATTTTTTACCCATAATTCCTCAGTTAATTGTTCTCGCCAAAACATTTTAACCTTCTGTCTTTGCCATTCTTCATCCGATTCCCACCGTTCCAACTTTATATGATTCCATTCATCCCCGCCAATTCATTGGTGTATTCATTTACCTCTTACCAGAATTCAAAGATTTACCACAATTCCACACACTGTACCTTTAATGAACCAATTCATTTTCAATGCGGTCATTCATTGTGTGGGCGTTTGGCCTTCGGTGACTACTGTTCAGGTAGACAAAGTACTCCATTTCCCATGGGGTCGTCAAGCGGCCATCTTGGACACTTGCCCACATACACTGAAACTCCATTTCCCATCAACCCTCAGGGGCGGCCATCTTGGATATCTGATCAGACATCTCATGAGCGCTCAGCCCAACTTCCACCCAGGATGGCGGCCATCTTGGTTAACTCAGAACAATAAAAACAACACTCTCCTAATGTTGAACATCCAAACTATTAAATATAATCCCCCAAAATTCAGAATTTGAACTTTAAGTGTACTTTTTTCTCACTTTTTGAAATTTTGTGATATTTTACTAAA
This sequence comes from Hippichthys cyanospilos, assembly GCF_059441005.1. Lineage (NCBI taxonomy): Eukaryota > Metazoa > Chordata > Actinopteri > Syngnathiformes > Syngnathidae > Hippichthys > Hippichthys cyanospilos. The sequence goes on from NC_142378.1 coordinate 22,696,904, forward strand.
TTCATAAAATTTTTGTTTTTTTCACTTTAATGACTACAGGTGTTTGTCCGATTCAGGCCAATTCAGCGTTTAACCGTTCATCTTGACCCTGCCTATGACCTCAGAGTGTCATTTACCCACAATGCATCTGTTTTGCGTAAGTTATAGCCCCCTAAAACTCGCGAAAAATCTGATTTTTTATGTTTCCTCTTGTGATATCTCCATTTGCGTCCGACATATACTTATTGTTTCAATTTTAGGTGTTTCCCATCATGGGTTAGATTGCCAAGAACACCCCCGCACCAACAATTTATAGTTTTTCCCATTTTTTTACCCATAATTCCTCAGTTAATTGTTCTCGCCAAAACATTGTAACCTTCTGTCTTTGCCATTCTTCATCCGATTCCCACCGTTCCAACTTTATATGATTCCATTCATCCCCGCCAATTCATTGGTGTATTCATTTACCTCTTACCAGAATTCAAAGATTTACCACAATTCCACACACTGTACCTTTAATGAACCAATTCATTTTCAATGCGGTCATTCATTGTGTGGGCGTTTGGCCTTCGGTGACTACTGTTCAGGTAGACAAAGTACTCCATTTCCCATGGGGTCGTCAAGCGGCCATCTTGGACACTTGCCCACATACACTGAGACTCCATTTCCCATCAACCCTCAGGGGCGGCCATCTTGGATATCTGATCAGACATCTCATGAGCGCTCAGCCCAACTTCCACCCAGGATGGCGGCCATCTTGGTTAACTCAGAACAATAAAAACAACACTCTCCTAATGTTGAACATCCAAACTATTAAATATAATCCCCCAAAATTCAGAATTTGAACTTTAAGTGTACTTTTTTCTCACTTTTTGAAATTTTGTGATATTTTACTAAATTCATAAAATTTTTGTTTTTTTCTCTTTAATGACTACAGGTGTTTGTCCGATTCAGGCCAATTCAGCGTTTAACCGTTCATCTTGACCCTGCCTATGACCTCAGAGTGTCATTTACCCACAATGCATCTGTTTTGCGTAAGTTATAGCCCCCTAAAACTCGCGAAAAATCTGATTTTTTATGTTTCCTCTTGTGATATCTCCATTTGCGTCCGACATATACTTATTGTTTCAATTTTAGGTGTTTCCCATCATGGGTTAGATTGCCAAGAACACCCCCGCACCAACAATTTATAGTTTTTCCCATTTTTTTACCCATAATTCCTCAGTTAATTGTTCTCGCCAAAACATTGTAACCTTCTGTCTTTGCCATTCTTCATCCGATTCCCACCGTTCCAACTTTATATGATTCCATTCATCCCCGCCAATTCATTGGTGTATTCATTTACCTCTTACCAGAATTCAAAGATTCACCACAATTCCACACACTGTACCTTTAATGAACCAATTCATTTTCAATGCGGTCATTCATTGTGTGGGCGTTTGGCCTTCGGTGACTACTGTTCAGGTAGACAAAGTACTCCATTTCCCATGGGGTCGTCAAGCGGCCATCTTGGACACTTGCCCACATACACTGAGACTCCATTTCCCATCAACCCTCAGGGGCGGCCATCTTGGATATCTGATCAGACATCTCATGAGCGCTCAGCCCAACTTCCACCCAGGATGGCGGCCATCTTGGTTAACTCAGAACAATAAAAACAACACTCTCCTAATGTTGAACATCCAAACTATTAAATATAATCCCCCAAAATTCAGAATTTGAACTTTAAGTGTACTTTTTTCTCACTTTTTGAAATTTTGTGATATTTTACTAAATTCATAAAATTTTTGTTTTTTTCTCTTTAATGACTACAGGTGTTTGTCCGATTCAGGCCAATTCAGCGTTTAACCGTTCATCTTGACCCTGCCTATGACCTCAGAGTGTCATTTACCCACAATGCATCTGTTTTGCGTAAGTTATAGCCCCCTAAAACTCGCGAAAAATCTGATTTTTTATGTTTCCTCTTGTGATATCTCCATTTGCGTCCGACATATACTTATTGTTTCAATTTTAGGTGTTTCCCATCATGGGTTAGATTGCCAAGGACACCCCCGCACCAACAATTTATAGTTTTTCCCATTTTTTTACCCATAATTCCTCAGTTAATTGTTCTCGCCAAAACATTGTAACCTTCTGTCTTTGCCATTCTTCATCCGATTCCCACCGTTCTAACTTTATATGATTCCATTCATCCCCGCCAATTCATTGGTGTACTCGTTTACCTCTTACCAGAATTCAAAGTTGCACCACAATTCCACACACTGTACCTTTAATGAACCAATTCATTTTCAATGAGGTCATTCATTGTGTGGGCGTTTGGCCTTTGGTGACTACTGTTGAGGTAGTCAAAGTACTCCATTTCCCATGGGGTCGTCAGGTGGCCATCTTGGACACTTGCCCACATACACTGAGACTCCATTTCCCATCAAACCTCAGGGGTGGCCATCTTGATATCTGATCCGATATCTTCATCCGATTCCTACCGTTCCAACTTTAAACGATTCCCCTGAGTCCTGCCATTTCATGGTGATATCCTTTTTCTTTTTCCCAGAATTCAAAAACTACCCACAATCCCACTTTCAGTTTTTCCCTTGTATCTTTGTCATTCTTGCTGCGATTTCCACTGTTCCAACTTTAATCGATTCCCCCAATGCCCGCCCATCCATTTTTACCCACAATTCAAAAATGACCCACAATTCCGTTTTTTCAGTTTTTCCCTTATATCTTTGCCATTCTTCATCCGATTCCGACCATTCTAACTTTAATCGATTCCCCCAAGTCCCGCCATTCCATGGTGGTATCCGCTTTCTTCCCAGAATTCAAAAATTACCCACAATTCCACTTTTTTCAGTTTTTCCCTTATATCTTTGCCATTCTTCATCCAATTCCGACCGTTCCAACTTTATTCAATTCCCCCAACGCCCGCCAATGCATTTTTACGTACAATTCAAAAATTACCCACAATTCCACTTTTTCAGTTTTTTCCTTATATCTTTGCCATTCTTCACTCGATTCCGACCATTCCAACTTTAATCGATTCCTCGAAGTCCCACCATTCCACGGTGGTATCCGCTTTCTTCCCAGAGTTCAAAAATTACCCACAATTCCACTTTTTCAGTTTTTCCCTTGTATTTTAGCCATTCCTGCTGCGATTTCCTTCGTTCCAACTTTAATCGATTCCCCCAATGCCCGCTAATGCATTTTTACCCACAATTCAAAAATTACCCACAATTCCACTTTTTCAGTTTTTTCCTTTTATCTTTGCCATTCTTCACTCGATTCCGACCATTCCAACTTTAATCGATTCCTCGAAGTCCCACCATTCCACGGTGGTTTCCGCTTTCTTCCCAGAGTTCAAAAATTACCCACAATTCCACTTTTTCAGTTTTTCCCTTGTAACTTTGCCATTCCTGCTGCGATTTCCACCGTTCCAACTTTAATCGTTTCTCCCAATGCCCACCCATCCATTTTTACCCACATTTCAAAAATTACCCACAATTCCACTATTTCTGTTTTTCCCTTATATCTTTGCCATTCTTCATCCAATTCCGACCGTTCCAACTTTAATCAATTCCCCCAATGCCCGCCAAAGCATTTTTACCCACAATTCAAAAATTACCCACAATTCCACTTCTTTCAGTTTTTCCCCTATATCTTTGCCATTCTTCATCCGATTCCTACCGTTCCAACTTTAATCGATTCCCCATATTCCCGCTATTCCATTCGTGTATCCATTTTTCTCTTCCTACAATTCAAGATTTTCCCACAATTCCTCATTTTTCAGTGTTTTCTTGTATCTTCTACATTGTTTGACCTTTTCAAACAATTCCAAATCTGTATCATTCACATGATGTCACAGATTCAAGCACTCAAACTTTCAACATCACTCTAGCGTTCAGCACCGCTACCTTCAAAGGTTACACCTTCACACGCAATTTCTTCAGGAATTGCATATTTTCTAGTTATTGTGTGAAGGTGGAACCTTCACACATATGTTATTGTGCTCGGCCATTTTCTTTATTATTATTATTATTATTATTATTATTATTATTCTACTTCTGCCTGTTTTTCGACGGATTTCAGCTCATTCCCAGTTTATCCGATTTACACCGTTCCAATTTCACATTATTCCAGTTAAGCGCCCGAAGGGCGTTTCCATTTTTGGAATTCCAAGTATTCACAGTTTTCCCAGAATTCCCGGTTTTCCACCCCAAAAAGGCCCATTGACTTACATTGGGTCATTTTTTGTTTCATTATTACAGCTTTCCCTTTTCATATTTTCAATATTTAACTCATTCAACTCGTTTTAGGGATCCTTCCCATCATTCCAGTAATTGATACATTCCAATATTTTCCCATAATTCCATATTTTTCATCCTTCAAATATTCATAATTCATTTCCAATGGGAGGGCTTCCCATTCATTCTCAATGGGAGATTAAACATTTTACATTTTGAGCTTTCCTATTTCATATTCATAACATTTATCTCATACATTTCGCCTTATGGCTCATTCCCACCATTGTAACAGTTAATAATTATTAATATTTTTCCATAATTCAATATTTTTCATTTATAACAATTCCTAATTCATTCCCAGTGGTGGATTTAACATTTTTTACTTGAAGCTTCTCTACTTCACACTCACATTAATCAGTCAATACATTCCCCAATATCAATACTACTCATATTCACACCTTCCAGTAATTCACAACTATTTTCATATTTTTACCCATAATTCCTCATTCCCATTTTCCTCACCAAACTTTCTAACCTTCTATCTTGGCCATTCCTGCTCCGATTCCCACCGTTCCAACTTTAATCGATTCCCCTAATGCCCGCCATTCCATTCGTGTATCCATTTACCTCTTCCCAAAATTAAAAATTTTCCCACAATTCCACACACTGTACCTTTGATGAACCAATTCATTTTCAATGAGGTCATTCATTGTGTGGGCGTTCGAGCCTTCGGTGACTACTGTTTAGGTAGACAAAGTACTCCATTTCCCATGGGGTCGTCAAGCGGCCAGCTTGGACACTTGCCCACATACACTAAGACGCCATTTCCCATCAACCCTCAGGGGCGGCCATCTTGGATATCTGATCAGACAGCTCATGAGCGCTCAGCCCAACTTCCACCCAGTATGGCGGCCATCTTGGTTTACTCAGAACAATAAAAACAACACTCTCCTTATGTTGAACATCAAAACTATTAAATATAATGCCCCAAAATTCAAAATTTGAACTTTAAGTGTACTTTTTTCTTACTTTTTGAAATTTTGTGATATTTTACAAAATTTGAAAAATTATTGTTTTTTCACTTTAATGACTATAGGTGTTTGTCCGATTCAGGCCGATTCAGCGTTTAACCATTCATCTTGACCCTTCCTATTAACTCAAAGTGTCATTTACCCACAATGCATCTGTTTTGCGTAAGTTATAGCCCCCTAAAACTCGCGAAAAATCAGATTTTTTATGTTTCCTCTTGTGATATCTCCATTTGCGTCCGACATATACTTATTGTTTCAGTTTTAGGTGTTTCCCATCATGGGTTAGATTGCCAAGAACACCCCCGCACCAACAATTTATAGTTTTTCCCATTTTTTTACCCATTATTCCTCAGTTAATTGTTCTCGCCAAAACATTGTAACCTTCTGTCTTTGCCATTCTTCATCCGATTCCCACCATTCCAACTTTATATGATTCCATTCATCCCCACCAATTCATTGGTGTATTCATTTACCTCTTACCAGGAATCAAAATTTACCCACAATTCCACACACTGTACCTTTAATGAACCAATTCATTTTCAATGAGGTCATTCATTGTGTGGGCGTTTGGCCTTTGGTGACTACTGTTGAGGTAGTCAAAGTACTCCATTTCCCATGGGGTCGTCAAGCGGCCATCTTGGACACTTGCCCACATACACTGAGACTCCATTTCCCATCAACCCTCAGGGGCGGCCATCTTGGATATCTGATCAGACAGCTCATGAGCGCTCAGCCCAACTTCCACCCAAGATGGCGGCCATCTTGGTTAACTCAGAACAATAAAAACAACACTCTCCTAATGTTGAACATCCAAACTATTAAATATAATCCCCCAAAATTCAGAATTTGAACTTTAAGTGTACTTTTTTCTCACTTTTTGAAATTTTGTGATGTTTTACAAAATTCAAAAAACTTGTTTTTTTTTTACTTTAATGACTACAGGTGTTTGTCCGATTCAGTCTGACTCAGCGTTTAACCGTTCATCTTGACGCTGCCTATGACCTCAGAGTGTCATTTACCCACAATGCATCTGTTTTGCATAAGTAATAGCCCCCTAAAACTCGCGAAAAATCTGATTTTTGATGTTTCCTCTTGTGATATCTCCATTTGCGTCCGACATATACTTATTGTTTCAATTTTAGGTGTTTCCCATCATGGGTTAGATTGCCAAGAACACCCCCGCACCTACAGTTTATAGTTTTTCCCATTTTTTTACCCATAATTCCTCAGTTAATTGTTCTCGCCAAAACATTGTAACCTTCTGTCTTTGCCATTCTTCATTCGATTCCCACCGTTCCAACTTTATATGATTACATTCATCCCCGCCAATTAATTGGTGTATTCATTTACCTCTTACCAGTATTCAAAGTTTTACCACAATTCCACACACTGTACCTTTAATGAACCAATTCATTTTCAATGAGGTCATTCATTGTGTGGGCGTTTGGTCTTTGGTGACTACTGTTGAGGTAGTCAAAGTACTCCATTTCCCATGGGGTCGTCAAGCGGCCATCTTGGACACTTGAACACATACACTGAGACTCAATTTCCCATCAACCCTCAGGGGCGGCCATCTTGGATATCTGATCAGACATCTCATGAGCGCTCAGCCCAACTTCCACCCAGGATGGCGGCCATCTTGGTTAACTCAGTACAATAAAAACAACACTCTCCTAATGTTGAACATCCAAACTATTTAATATAATCCCCCCAAATTCAGAATTTGAACTTTAAGTGTACTTTTTTATTACTTTTTGAAATTTTGTGATATTTTACAAAATTATAAAAATTGTTGTTTTTTTTATTTAATGACTACAGGTGTTTGTCCGATTCAGTCCGACTCAGCATTTAACCGTTCACCTTGACCCTGCCTATGACCTCAGAGTGTCATTTACCCACAATGCATCTGTTTTGCATAAGTAATAGCCCCCTAAAACTCGCGAAAAATCAGATTTTTAATGTTTCCTCTTGTGATATCTCCATTTGCGTCCGACCTATACTTATCATTCCAACTTTAGGTGTTTCCCATTCTGGGTTAGATTGCCAAGAACACCCCCGCACCAACAATTTATAGTTTTTCCCATTTTTTACCCATAATTCCTCAGTTAATTGTTCTCGCCAAAACATTTTAACCTTCTGTCTTTGCCATTCTTCATCCGATTCCCACCGTTCCAACTTTATATGATTCCATTCATCCCCGCCAATTCATTGGTGTATTCATTTACCTCTTACCAGAATTCAAAGATTTACCACAATTCCACACACTGTACCTTTAATGAACCAATTCATTTTCAATGCGGTCATTCATTGTGTGGGCGTTTGGCCTTCGGTGACTACTGTTCAGGTAGACAAAGTACTCCATTTCCCATGGGGTCGTCAAGCGGCCATCTTGGACACTTGCCCACATACACTGAGACTCCATTTCCCATCAACCCTCAGGGGCGGCCATCTTGGATATCTGATCAGACATCTCATGAGCGCTCATCCCAACTTCCACCCAGGATGGCGGCCATCTTGGTTAACTCAGAACAATAAAAACAACACTCTCCTAATGTTGAACATCCAAACTATTAAATATAATCCCCCAAAATTCAGAATTTGAACTTTAAGTGTACTTTTTTCTCACTTTTTGAAATTTTGTGATATTTTACTGAATTCATAAAATTTTTGTTTTTTTCTCTTTAATGACTACAGGTGTTTGTCCGATTCAGGCCAATTCAGCGTTTAACCGTTCATCTTGACCCTGCCTATGACCTCAGAGTGTCATTTACCCACAATGCATCTGTTTTGCGTAAGTTATAGCCCCCTAAAACTCGCGAAAAATCTGATTTTTTATGTTTCCTCTTGTGATATCTCCATTTGCGTCCGACATATACTTATTGTTTCAATTTTAGGTGTTTCCCATCATGGGTTAGATTGCCAAGAACACCCCCGCACCAACAATTTATAGTTTTTCCCATTTTTTTACCCATAATTCCTCAGTTAATTGTTCTCGCCAAAACATTGTAACCTTCTGTCTTTGCCATTCTTCATCCGATTCCCACCGTTCTAACTTTATATGATTCCATTCATCCCCGCCAATTCATTGGTGTACTCGTTTACCTCTTACCAGAATTCAAAGTTGCACCACAATTCCACACACTGTACCTTTAATGAACCAATTCATTTTCAATGAGGTCATTCATTGTGTGGGCGTTTGGCCTTTGGTGACTACTGTTGAGGTAGTCAAAGTACTCCATTTCCCATGGGGTCGTCAGGTGGCCATCTTGGACACTTGCCCACATACACTGAGACTCCATTTCCCATCAAACCTCAGGGGTGGCCATCTTGGATATCTGATCCGATATCTTCATCCGATTCCTACCGTTCCAACTTTAAACAATTCCCCTGAGTCCTGCCATTTCATGGTGATATCCTTTTTCTTTTTCCCAGAATTCAAAAACTACCCACAATCCCACTTTCAGTTTTTCCCTTGTATCTTTGTCATTCTTGCTGCGATTTCCACTGTTCCAACTTTAATCGATTCCCCCAATGCCCGCCCATCCATTTTTACCCACAATTCAAAAATGACCCACAATTCCGTTTTTTCAGTTTTTCCCTTATATCTTTGCCATTCTTCATCCGATTCCGACCATTCTAACTTTAATCGATTCCCCCAAGTCCCGCCATTCCATGGTGGTATCCGCTTTCTTCCCAGAATTCAAAAATTACCCACAATTCCACTTTTTTCAGTTTTTCCCTTATATCTTTGCCATTCTTCATCCAATTCCGACCGTTCCAACTTTATTCAATTCCCCCAACGCCCGCCAATGCATTTTTACGTACAATTCAAAAATTACCCACAATTCCACTTTTTCAGTTTTTTCCTTATATCTTTGCCATTCTTCACTCGATTCCGACCATTCCAACTTTAATCGATTCCTCGAAGTCCCACCATTCCACGGTGGTATCCGCTTTCTTCCCAGAGTTCAAAAATTACCCACAATTCCACTTTTTCAGTTTTTCCCTTGTATTTTAGCCATTCCTGCTGCGATTTCCTTCGTTCCAACTTTAATCGATTCCCCCAATGCCCGCTAATGCATTTTTACCCACAATTCAAAAATTACCCACAATTCCACTTTTTCAGTTTTTTCCTTTTATCTTTGCCATTCTTCACTCGATTCCGACCATTCCAACTTTAATCGATTCCTCGAAGTCCCACCATTCCACGGTGGTTTCCGCTTTCTTCCCAGAGTTCAAAAATTACCCACAATTCCACTTTTTCAGTTTTTCCCTTGTAACTTTGCCATTCCTGCTGCGATTTCCACCGTTCCAACTTTAATCGTTTCTCCCAATGCCCACCCATCCATTTTTACCCACATTTCAAAAATTACCCACAATTCCACTATTTCTGTTTTTCCCTTATATCTTTGCCATTCTTCATCCAATTCCGACCGTTCCAACTTTAATCAATTCCCCCAATGCCCGCCAAAGCATTTTTACCCACAATTCAAAAATTACCCACAATTCCACTTCTTTCAGTTTTTCCCCTATATCTTTGCCATTCTTCATCCGATTCCTACCGTTCCAACTTTAATCGATTCCCCATATTCCCGCTATTCCATTCGTGTATCCATTTTTCTCTTCCTACAATTCAAGATTTTCCCACAATTCCTCATTTTTCAGTGTTTTCTTGTATCTTCTACATTGTTTGACCTTTTCAAACAATTCCAAATCTGTATCATTCACATGATGTCACAGATTCAAGCACTCAAACTTTCAACATCACTCTAGCGTTCAGCACCGCTACCTTCAAAGGTTACACCTTCACACGCAATTTCTTCAGGAATTGCATATTTTCTAGTTATTATTATTATTATTATTCTACTTCTGCCTGTTTTTCGACGGGTTTCAGCTCATTCCCAGTTTATCCGATTCACACCGTTCCAATTTCACATTATTCCAGTAAAGCGCCCGAAGGGCGTTTCCATTTTTGGAATTCCAAGTATTCACAGTTTTCCCAGAATTCCCGGTTTTCCACCCCAAAAAGTCCCATTGACTAACATTGGGTCATATTTTGTTTCATTATTACAGCTCTCCCTTTTCATATTTTCAATATTTAACTTATTCATCTCGTTATAGGGATCCTTCCTATCATTCCAGTAATTAATACATTCCAATATTTTCCCATAATTCCATATTTTTCATCCTTCAAATATTCATAATTCATTTCCAATGGGAGGGCTTCCCATTCATTCCCAATGGGAGATTAAACATTTCACATTTTGAGCTTTCCTATTTCATATTCATAACATTTAACTCATACATTTCGCCTGTTGGCTCATTCCCACTATTGTAACAATTAATAATTTTCAATATTTTCCCATAATTACATATTTTTCATGTATAACAATTCATAATTCATTCCCAGTGGCGGACTTAACATTTTTTATTTAAAGCTTCTCCACTTCACACTCACATTAATCAGTTAATACATTCCCCAATTTGAATACTACTCATATTCACACCTTCCAGTAATTCATAACTATTTTCATATTTTTACCCATAATTCCTCATTCCCATTTTCCTCATCCAAAACTTTGTAACCTTCTATCTTGGCCATTCCTGCTCCGATTCCCACCGTTCCAACTTTAATGGATTCCCCCAATTCCCACCATTTCATTTGTGTATCCCCTTTCCTCTTCCCATGATTCAAAAATTACCCACAATTCCACTTTATCAGTTTTTCCCCTCTATCTTTTCCATTCTTTATCCGATTCTGACCATTCCAACTTTAATCAATTCCCCCAATGCCCGCCACTCCATTTTTACCCACAATTCAAAAATTACCCATAATTCCACTTTTTCAGTTTTTCCCTTCTATCTTTGCCATTCTTCATCCGATTCTGACCGTTCCAACTTTCATCAATTCCCCCGATGCCCGCCACTCCATTTTTACCCACAATTCAAAAATTACCCATAATTCCACTTTTTCAGTTTTTCCCTTCTATCTTTGCCATTCTTCATCCAATTGCGACCGTTCCAACTTGAATCAATTCCCCCAATTCCCGCCATTACATGGTGGTATCTATTTTCTTCTTACCTGAATTAAAAAATTACCCACAATTCCACTTTTTCAGTTTTTCCCTTCTATCTTTTCCATTCTTCATCCGATTGTGACCGTTCCAACATTAATCAATTCCCCTGATGCCCGCCACTCCATTTTTACCCACAATTCAAAAATTACCCATAATTCCACTTTTTCAGTTTTTCCCTTCTATCTTTGCCATTCTTCATCCGATTCTGACCGTTCCAACTTTCATTAATTCCCCCGATGCCCGCCACTCCATTTTTACCCACAATTCAAAAATTACCCATAATTCCACTTTTTCAGTTTTTCCCTTCTATCTTTGCCATTCTTCATCCGATTCTGACCGTTCCAACTTTAATCAATTCCCCCAATGCCCGCCACTCCATTTTTACCCACAATTCAAAAATTACCCATAATTCCACTTTTTCAGTTTTTCCCTTCTATCTTCACCATTCTTCATCCGATTTTTACCGTTCTAACTTTAATCCATTCTCCCAATGCCCGCCACTCCATTTTTACTCACAATTCAAAAATTTCCCACAATTCCACTTTTTCAGTTTTTCCCTTCTACCTTTGCCATTCTTCATCCGATTGCGACCGTTCCAAGTTTAATCGATTCATCCAATTCCCCCCATTCAATGGTAGTTTGAATTTTCTTCTTTCCAGAGTTCAAAAATTACCCACAATTCCACTTTTTCAGTTTATCACTTCTATCTTTGTCATTCTTCATCCGATTCGGACCGTTCCAACTTTAATCAATTCCCCCAATTCCCACCATTCCACATCATTCAACACCTTTGCCTTCAGAGGTTACACCTTCACACGCAATTTCTTCAGAAATTGCAAATATTCTAGTTATTGTGTGAAGGTGGAACCTTCACACATATGTTATTGTGCTCGGCCATTTTCTTTATTGTGTGAAGGTGGAACCTTCACACATATGTTATTGTGTTCGGCCATTTTCTTTATTATTATTATTATTATTATTATTATTCTTATTCTGCCTGTTTTTCGACGGGTTTCAGCTCATTCCCAGTTTATCCGATTCACACCGTTCCAATTTCACATTATTCCAGTAAAGCGCCCGAAGGGCGTTTCCATTTTTGGAATTCCAAGTATTCACAGTTTTCCCAGAATTCCCGGTTTTCCACCCCAAAAAGTCCCATTGACTAACATTGGGTCATATTTTGTTTCATTATTACAGCTCTCCCTTTTCATATTTTCAATATTTAACTTATTCATCTCGTTATAGGGATCCTTCCTATCATTCCAGTAATTAATACATTCCAATATTTTCCCATAATTCCATATTTTTCATCCTTCAAATATTCATAATTCATTTCCAATGGGAGGGCTTCCCATTCATTCCCAATGGGAGATTAAACATTTCACATTTTGAGCTTTCCTATTTCATATTCATAACATTTAACTCATACATTTCGCCTGTTGGCTCATTCCCACTATTGTAACAATTAATAATTTTCAATATTTTCCCATAATTACATATTTTTCATGTATAACAACTCATAATTCATTCCCAGTGGCGGACTTAACATTTTTTATTTAAAGCTTCTCCACTTCACACTCACATTAATCAGTTAATACATTCCCCAATTTGAATACTACTCATATTCACACCTTCCAGTAATTCATAACTATTTTCATATTTTTACCCATAATTCCTCATTCCCATTTTCCTCATCCAAAACTTTGTAACCTTCTATCTTGGCCATTCCTGCTCCGATTCCCACCGTTCCAACTTTAATGGATTCCCCCAATTCCCACCATTTCATTTGTGTATCCCCTTTCCTCTTCCCATGATTCAAAAATTACCCACAATTCCACTTTATCAGTTTTTCCCCTCTATCTTTTCCATTCTTTATCCGATTCTCACCATTCCAACTTTAATCAATTCCCCCAATGCCCGCCACTCCATTTTTACCCACAATTCAAAAATTACCCATAATTCCACTTTTTCAGTTTTTCCCTTCTATCTTTGCCATTCTTCATCCGATTCTGACCGTTCCAACTTTCATCAATTCCCCCGATGCCCGCCACTCCATTTTTACCCACAATTCAAAAATTACCCATAATTCCACTTTTTCAGTTTTTACCTTCTATCTTTGCCATTCTTCATCCAATTGCGACCGTTCCAACTTGAATCAATTCCCCCAATTCCCGCCATTACATGGTGGTATCTATTTTCTTCTTACCTGAATTAAAAAATTACCCACAATTCCACTTTTTCAGTTTTTCCCTTCTATCTTTTCCATTCTTCATCCGATTGTGACCGTTCCAACATTAATCAATTCCCCTGATGCCCGCCACTCCATTTTTACCCACAATTCAAAAATTACCCATAATTCCACTTTTTCAGTTTTTCCCTTCTATCTTTGCCATTCTTCATCCGATTCTGACCGTTCCAACTTTCATCAATTCCCCCGATGCCCGCCACTCCATTTTTACCCACAATTCAAAAATTACCCATAATTCCACTTTTTCAGTTTTTCCCTTCTATCTTTGCCATTCTTCATCCGATTCTGACCGTTCCAACTTTAATCAATTCCCCCAATGCCCGCCACTCCATTTTTACCCACAATTCAAAAATTACCCATAATTCCACTTTTTCAGTTTTTCCCTTCTATCTTCACCATTCTTCATCCGATTTTTACCGTTCTAACTTTAATCCATTCTCCCAATGCCCGCCACTCCATTTTTACTCACAATTCAAAAATTTCCCACAATTCCACTTTTTCAGTTTTTCCCTTCTACCTTTGCCATTCTTCATCCGATTGCGACCGTTCCAAGTTTAATCGATTCATCCAATTCCCCCCATTCAATGGTAGTTTGAATTTTCTTCTTTCCAGAGTTCAAAAATTACCCACAATTCCACTTTTTTAGTTTATCACTTCTATCTTTGTCATTCTTCATCCGATTCGGACCGTTCCAACTTTAATCAATTCCCCCAATTCCCACCATTCCACATCATTCAACACCTTTGCCTTCAGAGGTTACACCTTCACACGCAATTTCTTCAGAAATTGCAAATATTCTAGTTGTGTGAAGGTGGAACCTTCACACATATGTTATTCTACCGCTTTATTATTGTGTGAAGGTGGAACCTTCACACATATGTTATTCTACCGCTTTATTATTATTATTATTATTATTATTATTATTCCGCCCTGTTTTTCGGCACGTTTCAACTCATTCCCAGTTTATTTAATTCACCCCGTTCCACTTTCATGTTATTCCACTTATTCGGGAATGAGGGGTTTCCATTTTTCACATTCCAAATATTCACAGTTTTCCCAGAATTCCCGGTTTTCCACCCCAAAAAGTTCCATTGACTTACATTGGGTCATTTTTCGTTTCATTATTACAGCTTTCCTTTTTAATATTTTCAATATTTAACTCATACATCTCGTCTTAGGGATCCTTCCCGTCATTCCAGTAATTAATACATTTCAATATTTTCCCATAATTCCATATTTTTCCATCTTTAAATATCCATAATTCATTTCCAATGGGAGGGCTTCCCATTCATTCCCAATGGGAGATTGAACATTTCACATTTTGAGCTTTCCTTTTTCATATTCATAACATTTAACTCATTCATTCTGCCTTATGGCTCATTCCCATCATTCCTAGAGTTCATAATTATTCATATTTTCCCATAATTCCATATTTTTCACCTATTACAATTCATAATTCATTCCCAATGGCCGATTTAACATTTCTTATTTGAAGCTTCCCAATACCACATTTAAATCATTCAGCTAATGCATTTCACATTGTCATCATTATACATTATAACACATTCCAGTATTTCATAAATATATTAAAAATATTACCCATAATTCCTCATTCCCATTTTATTCAACAAAACTTTGTAACGTTCTATCTCGGCCATTCCTGCTCCGATTCCCACCGTTCCAACTTTAATCGATTCCACTGATGCCCGCCATTCCATTCGTGTATCCATTTACCTCTTCTCAAAATTAAAAATTTTGTCACAATTCCACACACTGTACCTTTAATAAACCAATTCATTTTCAATGAGGTCATTCATTGTGTGGGCGTTTCGCCTTCGGTGACTGCTGGTTAGGAAGACAAAGTACTCCGTTTCCCAAGGGGTCGTCAAGCGGCCATCTTGGACACTTGCCCACATACACTGAGACTCCATTTCCCATCAACCCTCAGGGGCGGCCATCTTGGATATCTGATCAGACATCTCTTGAGCGCTCAGCCCAACTTCCACCCAGGATGGCGGCCATCTTGGTTAACTCAGAACAATAAAAACAACACTCTCCTAATGTTGAACATCCAAACTAATAATTATAATCCCCCAAAATTCAGAATTTGAACTTTAAGTGTACTTTTTTCTTACTTTTTGAAATTTTGTGATATTTTACAAAATTCAAAAAATTGTTGTTTTTTTCACTTTAATGACTACAGGTGTTTGTCCGATTCAGTTTGACTCAGCGTTTAACCGTTCATCTTGACCCTGCCTATGACCTCAGGGTGTCATTTACCCACAATGCATCTGTTTTGCATAAGTAGTAGCCCCCTAAAACTCGCGAAAAATGCAATTTTTTTTGTTTCCTCTTGTGATATCTCCATTTGCGTCCGACCTATACTTATCATTCCAACTTTAGGTGTTTCCCATTCTGGGTTAGATTGCCAAGAACACCCCCGCACCAACAATTTATAGTTTTTCCCATTTTTTACCCATAATTCCTCAGTTAATTGTTCTCGCCAAAACATTTTAACCTTCTGTCTTTGCCATTCTTCATCCGATTCCCACCGTTCCAACTTTATATGATTCCATTCATCCCCGCCAATTCATTGGTGTATTCATTTACCTCTTACCAGAATTCAAAGATTTACCACAATTCCACACACTGTACCTTTAATGAACCAATTCATTTTCAATGCGGTCATTCATTGTGTGGGCGTTTGGCCTTCGGTGACTACTGTTCAGGTAGACAAAGTACTCCATTTCCCATGGGGTCGTCAAGCGGCCATCTTGGACACTTGCCCACATACACTGAGACTCCATTTCCCATCAACCCTCAGGGGCGGCCATCTTGGATATCTGATCAGACATCTCATGAGCGCTCAGCCCAACTTCCACCCAGGATGGCGGCCATCTTGGTTAACTCAGAACAATAAAAACAACACTCTCCTAATGTTGAACATCCAAACTATTAAATATAATCCCCCAAAATTCAGAATTTGAACTTTAAGTGTACTTTTTTCTCACTTTTTGAAATTTTGTGATATTTTACTAAATTCATAAAATTTTTGTTTTTTTCTCTTTAATGACTACAGGTGTTTGTCCGATTCAGGCCAATTCAGCGTTTAACCGTTCATCTTGACCCTGCCTATGACCTCAGAGTGTCATTTACCCACAATGCATCTGTTTTGCTTAAGTTATAGCCCCCTAAA
Source organism: Hippichthys cyanospilos (assembly GCF_059441005.1). NCBI lineage: Eukaryota > Metazoa > Chordata > Actinopteri > Syngnathiformes > Syngnathidae > Hippichthys > Hippichthys cyanospilos. Next base: position 22,713,673 of record NC_142378.1, read on the forward strand.
ACTCGCGAAAAATCTGATTTTTTATGTTTCCTCTTGTGATATCTCCATTTGCGTCCGACATATACTTATTGTTTCAATTTTAGGTGTTTCCCATCATGGGTTAGATTGCCAAGAACACCCCCGCACCAACAATTTATAGTTTTTCCCATTTTTTTACCCATAATTCCTCAGTTAATTGTTCTCGCCAAAACATTGTAACCTTCTGTCTTTGCCATTCTTCATCCGATTCCCACCGTTCCAACTTTATATGATTTCATTCATCCCCGCCAATTCATTGGTGTATTCATTTACCTCTTACCAGAATTCAAAGATTTACCACAATTCCACACACTGTACCTTTAATGAACCAATTCATTTTCAATGCGGTCATTCATTGTGTGGGTGTTTGGCCTTCGGTGACTACTGTTCAGGTAGACAAAGTACTCCATTTCCCATGGGGTCGTCAAGCGGCCATCTTGGACACTTGCCCACATACACTGAGACTCCATTTCCCATCAACCCTCAGGGGCGGCCATCTTGGATATCTGATCAGACATCTCATGAGCGCTCAGCCCAACTTCCACCCAGGATGGCGGCCATCTTGGTTAACTCAGAACAATAAAAACAACACTCTCCTAATGTTGAACATCCAAACTATTAAATATAATCCCCCAAAATTCAGAATTTGAACTTTAAGTGTACTTTTTTCTCACTTTTTGAAATTTTGTGATATTTTACTAAATTCATAAAATTTTTGTTTTTTTCTCTTTAATGACTACAGGTGTTTGTCCGATTCAGGCCAATTCAGCGTTTAACCGTTCATCTTGACCCTGCCTATGACCTCAGAGTGTCATTTACCCACAATGCATCTGTTTTGCGTAGGTTATAGCCCCCTAAAACTCGCGAAAAATCTGATTTTTTATGTTTCCTCTTGTGATATCTCCATTTGCGTCCGACCTATACTTATCATTCCAACTTTAGGTGTTTCCCATCATGGGTTAGATTGCCAAGAACACCCCCGCACCAACAATTTATAGTTTTTCCCATTTTTTTACCCATAATTCCTCAGTTAATTGTTCTCGCCAAAACATTGTAACCTTCTGTCTTTGCCATTCTTCATCCGATTCCCACCGTTCTAACTTAATATGATTCCATTCATCCCCGCCAATTCATTGGTGTACTCGTTTACCTCTTACCAGAATTCAAAGTTGCACCAAATTCCACACACTGTACCTTTAATGAACCAATTCATTTTCAATGAGGTCATTCATTGTGTGGGCGTTTGGCCTTTGGTGACTACTGTTGAGGTAGTCAAAGTACTCCATTTCCCATGGGGTCGTCAGGTGGCCATCTTGGACACTTGCCCACATACACTGAGACTCCATTTCCCATCAAACCTCAGGGGTGGCCATCTTGGATATCTGATCCGATATCTTCATCCGATTCCTACCGTTCCAACTTTAAACGATTCCCCTGAGTCCTGCCATTTCATGGTGATATCCTTTTTCTTTTTCCCAGAATTCAAAAACTACCCACAATCCCACTTTCAGTTTTTCCCTTGTATCTTTGTCATTCCTGCTGCGATTTCCACTGTTCCAACTTTAATCGATTCCCCCAATGCCCGCCCATCCATTTTTACCCACAATTCAAAAATGACCCACAATTCCGTTTTTTCAGTTTTTCCCTTATATCTTTGCCATTCTTCATCCGATTCCGACCATTCTAACTTTAATCGATTCCCCCAAGTCCCGCCATTCCATGGTGGTATCCGCTTTCTTCCCAAAATTCAAAAATTACCCACAATTCCACTTTTTTCAGTTTTTCCCTTATATCTTTGCCATTCTTCATCCAATTCCGACCGTTCCAACTTTAATCAATTCCCCCAATGCCCGCCAAAGCATTTTTACCCACAATTCAAAAATTACCCACAATTCCACTTCTTTCAGTTTTTCCCCTATATCTTTGCCATTCTTCATCCGATTCCTACCGTTCCAACTTTAATCGATTCCCCATATTCCCGCTATTCCATTCGTGTATCCATTTTTCTCTTCCTACAATTCAAGATTTTCCCACAATTCCTCATTTTTCAGTGTTTTCTTGTATCTTCTACATTGTTTGACCTTTTCAAACAATTCCAAATCTGTATCATTCACATGATGTCACAGATTCAAGCACTCAAACTTTCAACATCACTCTAGCGTTCAGCACCGCTACCTTCAAAGGTTACACCTTCACACGCAATTTCTTCAGGAATTGCATATTTTCTAGTTATTGTGTGAAGGTGAAACCTTCACACTTATGTTTTTCTCCACCTTTATTATTATTATTATTTTTTTTATTCCGACCGTTTTTTAGGTACGTTTCAACTCATTCCCAGTTCATCCAATTCATGCCGTTCAAACTTCATATCATTCTACATATTCATGTTTAGTGCGGGTCTATTTTTCAAGTTTCAACTTTTCATCGTTCTCCTACAATTTAAGTTTTTGTACCGTAAAAATGGCCTAATGTTAAGTGAATGGGCTGGTCTTCGTACTTTATTTTTAAACTTTAACGGTTTCGGCATTTCCTATGTCCCCGTTGGCTCATGGGATTCGTGTACCGCATTCGCACTTCATGTTCGTGGGTTCAATCCCAGGCTGCGTCATTTTTTAGTTGTGTGAGTCTTTTTTAGTTATTGCGGGTCTATTTTTCAAGTTTCAACTTTTCATCGTTTTCCTACAATTTAAGTTTTTGTACCGTAAAAACGGCCTAATGTTAAGTGATTGGAGCGTTCTTCCTACTTCCTTTTAAAGCGTTCACGGTTTCGTCATTTCCCGTGGCTCAGACGTTCTGTTGACGTAATCTACTACATGTTCGTGCGTTCGATCCCCGCTGTGTCTTTTCACACATTCAGTGTTTTTTTTTCAGTTAATTCAGTAATTTTTTTTTGGTTTCAACTCCTTCCCAGTTCATCCAATTCATGCCGTTCGAACTTCATATCATTCCACATATTCACGTGAAGTGCCTTTTTATTTTTCAAGGTTCAACTATTCATCGTTTTCCTACAATTTACGTTTTTTATACTATTCATATTTAAAGAATTTAGCCTTTTCAAACTGTTCTTACTTTCATTTCATCTTTTCATTCCACAGTTGAACTTTTTTCAGTTTTTTAACTTTGTATTATTCGTAGTACTTCATAGATTCACGTTCAAAAATACTTCATTCCCTATATTTCAAGCTTTCACAGTGTGGTCTTACACTGCCCCCCAGTGGCCCAGTGGTAGAGTTGTCATCTTCAACATGTCCGTGTCCCGGTTCGGGCAAATCGCGTTTCACGTTTACAGTTCAACTTTCAGCTACAATTCAAGTTTTTGTACCGTAAAAATTGTCTAATGTTAAGTGAATGGTGTTGTTAAGAAGTTTCTGATTATACTTAACGATTTCGTGTTTGAATCGTTCTGTTATTACTATTTACGTCTGGACATGTTTCTCCTGTGGTCATGTGATCTTCCTAGCAACCGCCTAGCAACTAATCACAAGTTGTGTTTCATTCCTCCACTACCAATCAGGACTCTGTTTACACTATCATAGGTTGTTTTGCTCTTTCACGGGTCAGTCGGCAGGTATCGTTGTAACGGACAGTCATTTTTTCTGCTTTCAATCATTCTGTGGATTATCTATTTCCTTTCATTATTATTCCGTGCGTCCATGAGAATGTAAGTACAGTTTGAATATGTTGTCCGTTCGTGGTTTTGGATACATGTTTACGTTTGCACTGCTTCACTTTTTCCATTAATGTCTTAAGTTGTTATTGCACCTAAGTTTGGTATAATTGCTAAAGGCAAATATACCGTACTTTTCATACTTCACTTTTAGTATTCACGTTAAAGTTTCATCCACAAAATGTGCGTGACGTCACCGCCCACTCAAATCTATTCGGCTCCATTAACCCTTTCCTACCTAACATGTTAACATGATACATGTTTACTTTGCACTGCTTCACTTTGTCCATTAATGTCTAAGTTGTTATTGCACCTAAGTTTGGTATAATTGCTAATGGCAAATATACCGTACTTTTCATACTTCACTTTTAGTATTCTTTTAGTATTCAGCGAACTACTTTGTGTGTCCTCCACCTGTGTCAATCCAGTCGTACGGGACGGTTCAGGAAGCGTGGAACACCACACTTTTTATTACCGATGCACGCTCATAACAACATTTAGGGCTCGATTGATTTACTTTTTCAGGTGTTTGTTCATTTTGCCCATCACGTCTGTCAACACATCTAAATAATATATTGTTACAAATGTTTTTGCGTAGGTAAACTGCAGCAAAGGAAAAATAAATCCGAATGTCAGTGAAGGTAACATAAATCTAAATGTGCGCGTACTTCCGCTTGCGGATTATTGCCCTTGCGAAGTGTGAGCGGTAAGTCCGGTGCTCTCAAGGTATTTCGATATTAATATTTGTAAATACTTTATCTACACTGCTCTAACAAACTGAAAACAGTAACGTTTTTGTTTTATAAGCACTTTGTTCTTACCGCAATGAGTCATTATCAATTAACTTGGTTCGCTTTAGTTCTCATGCGATAATATACTACTATGCTAAAACCACGTGTGCTAATTTGGTGAAGCGTTTTGACTCGTCGCTGCACTGCCCGTTTTTCATTGGCGTGCACTTTGCAATTCACTTTGCTGTGTTGCGTTTGTGTGCCTAGTTATTTGTTTTAAATACAATTTACATTTTATTATTGTTATTTTCAAGTGTCAAGTCTGGACAACTTGTTTATATCCTGCTGGAATAAAATAAAACCGAATAAATACACCTTGGACACAAAACGAGTACTGGTGATTTAGAATCTTGAATTGAATCTTGACCAAAATCTTCGTGATCAATATTTTGGGCATAATTGTGAGTGTTTGATATTAGATTTTTTGGGGGAAAATGTGTAATTCATACTGCAAAAGTTTTTGAAAGGTGCATAACAGTATATATATATATATATATATATATATATATATATATATATATATATATATATATATATATATAAAACTGTGTTGTGAGTCAAATATTACCAAATGATTATCTTTGCGTCTACAGATTCTGCTGTAGGACTGTTCTTCTGATCCTGAGGTATGTGCAAATTGCCAACCGATTTACTTAGCCTCATTTAATTTTAAAGAATTGTGGCAATTTTGAGATGACATGTCATTGAAAAGCTTCTGCTTTATTAAAAGTAGATTTTGCTCCTACGTTGAATGAGTGTTCAGTATAAAGTACAGATCGGTTTGATGACACCTCGTAAAAGTATGTGTGGTCTCTATTGTATTGATTTGGAAACCGTCAATTATGCAAAGCCTTATGAAATAGCCACACTCGGGACATCTTTTGGTCAAATACAGTCATAGCTTCTAGAATCCTCAAAATAAAATCAAAGTAGTTTTCTACGCGTCAGAATAATTGTGCATTAAAATTATTCTAACAACACTGGGGTAATGGGGTTGACCATCCATTTAGTTAAGTATATATTATATTTTTTAATAATTGCAGTAAATGTGAAATAAAAATTCACATTTTAAAAATGCTCTTAGTAGCACTTTACATGTGCCACTTTCAATTTTTTTTTAACTCTCATCCTTCATGTAATACTGGAGTACATATAAAACTATTGGAGAAATAGGAAGCCAAGCATGGTTTGAAAGTTTGGTGCATCATGCATCATCTTTATTTGGACAAGATCAATTAGAGGGTGGATCTGTGCAGTGGTAGAGTGTTTCCTTATCATGGTGATTATGATGAAGCATGCTTGAGCAATACCGTAGCTCCCAACTCCCCCTCACATTTTACAGGATACAAATTACTGGCAAAAAACTATATCAACGTGTACATTTTGTTATTTGTTGTTAGCTGCCTAGTTTAATGTTTTCATGATAATAAAAGCATACAATTGTACATATGAAACTGTATGCATTGAGGACATTGTGACATATATTGTTCACTCCTAGACCCGAGTAAAAAAATCTACATTTGGGTTTTGAGTTGAAATGTTCACTTCATTTCGGTGTTGCTTTTTGTGCCTACAGATCCTGTTGTTGAATCCCGCATCTCTACAAACTTGAGGTGTGTGAAAATTACTTACACATTTTCAAAATAGGCGCATGCCATTTGGAAGAATTGTGGCAACTATGGTGACGTGCCATAAAAAGGACCAGCGGTATTCAAAAAAGACATTGGTCATCTCGAATGAGAGTTATGAATGTACTCACTGAGCATAGTTTGGAATGAGCAACATTTGGTGTAGAAAGTGCAATTCTATTACTCCACTTTATTCACTGTTCAATAAACCTCCTGTGTTCAAATGCCTTGCAATAACAATCAGTGTTCACACACTTGAAACCTCCATCCATTTCTGTAGCTGCTTATCCTCACGAGTTTGGGACGCTTGAAACAATGCATATTAATATCCCACCAATGAGTTTGTGCCCGCCACGTGCTGATAATAGATTCTAAGGGTATGTATACATGAGACAATAAAATCTATGAGTCTTTGATAAACCTTGCGCAAAAATATCACAGTATCGAACTTACGGCTGGCATACAATGGAAAAATTACAATCGTATTTGATTTTCCCAAAAGTGTATTGTATATTCAGTACATTGAGAAATGTGTACCATGTTTAATACACAAAAATAAATGCATAAACATTTTAACATACCTGTGTTTGTTCATAGTTTCCCATCAACGGTAAGTTGCACCACACTGCCATTAATGTCCACTCGAAGGCACACTAGTTAAAAAATCGTTCCGTAAAATGAGATTTGTTTTCTAAAAAAAACTGTTGTTACCTATAACACTTCAAATTATACAGAATGCCATTTTGTTTTATTGTCTTGATCATAAATTTGTGGTTTGGATCAAATGTGATCATTTCTGTTTGAGTTTGGGAGGCATCTGAATAAGACGCCCAAACTACCTAAATTGCGTAAAAGTTCAAAATTCAGCATATTTATTGATTACACACACAAATGTGCCATGACCTCCAACGTGCTGTTTGTTTCCTCGTTATCTTCAGTGCTTGTTAACAAGGTCAAACAAAAACTGTCGATTGCCATCAAAGGCGACGTGTTGAGACAACTCTGCAAAAAGCCAATCGTATTCTGCACTGTTTGGGTAAAGATTAACAAACGCTAATTATTGGTAATAGATTGCATTTGCCATTATTGAAACCTCAACTTTTTAACACCGCAGTAAACCTGTCAACATGGTGTTTGGCCCATGCCTACTCACGCTACTATTATCAGCTGCATTACCGTGTGATTCGGTGCCTGCCTTATGTCCTGTTGTCACACTCTGCAGCGCATTGTGAAAGCGGCTGAAGGGATCATCGATGTGTGTCTGTGTGTCTCCCTCCTACTCTGCTGGACATTCACAACACACATCTCACCCGAAGATGTTGGGATTGGGGGGGGGTCCCCTCTTACCTTTCCCAAAGCCTCTTTCGCCTGCTGCCAATCGTGAAGAAGATCGCATGGTCCCTGGCAGTGTCTGATTTTGTAAATGCAACCCAAATAGTTTAATACATTTTTGAAGCAAACGTAATAGTAATACAAATAATAGAAAATAAATATACAAAGAAATAATAGCAATAGTATATAACTGAAAAACAAGACTACAAGAAAAAAAATGTGGGATATTTCAATAGAAAATTCAACAAAAATAGTTAGAACCGTTATTCAAGTCCCATGCCCTTAACTGTTTATTTAAATCACTTACGAGAATTGACAAATGAACAAGATAGTTTTGTCATTATTTTTCATTTTTGTAAATCTGACTGTTACTGTTTTAACGTACTGATAGTTCTGCCATCTTTCAGGATATTAAACTTATCCATCTCCTGACTGTTAATTTCTTAAAGTTTGGCTGCCTGGAATAAAAGCCTAAGCCATGTGGCCCCCGGGCCATAGTTTGCCCACGCCTGATTTAGAACGCTGAACTTTGAATGTTTTACCTAGTTGTTTGGGTTTCATTATTCCGGCACTTTAAATTGTCTCGTAAATGAAATGCACTATGCACATAAACTTGCCTTCAATATTATTAAAACGTGTGTATTTTATTTTCAGAAGACCTTCTCCACCTCACCCCAAACACCCCTCTTTTTTGCTGCTCTACCTTTTTGTCTCTTCCTATTTTCTACCTAATCCCGTCAGTTTAAAAGCATGCCGAGGAAGAACAAAAAATCTTTAGCGGCAAAGTCTTGCTGGCAGCGACGCCGTGGCTCCCAAGCAACTCTTGCACGCTCTGATGATTTTTGTTCTAACGAGGCACCAATATCAGAGATTGATTCATGCCTGGGTGTTTCACCCATTTCAGAGATTGATACATGCCTGGGTGTGTCACCCATATCAGAGATCAATACCTGCCTGAACGAGGCAATTTCAGAGATTGATACATGCCTGGGTGTGTCACCCATATCAGAGATTGTTATCTGCCCAAATGAGGCACCCATATCAGAGATGGCAACATGCCCGACTGAGGCACCCGTGTTCAAGATTGATGACAACTGTGCCGATGAAGCACACGGTGAGCATGGTGGCGGAATGGCTCTCGTGCAACATATGGTAACGTATGTGTTGGCTTCTCACAGCCAAGCGCATTGGAGATATGGTAAATGGAAAAACAGCCAGTGTGTGACCAACTCTGTTATATTTCTGGCATTCCTGCAGGAGTTAGATCACCTGACCAGCTCTCAGCTTGATCTTGTTCTCAAACAAGGCCATGAACTATATGTAAGTATTATAACTACGTTGCAAGCAGAAGGGCGCTTTGTTCACCGTTTCCTGACAATTGATGAGGTTCCAGGCATTGTAAGCGGGTTTGCAAAGCAGCACATGTTGATAAAGGGTCTTCCTTCGTGTGGTATGTTGACCTCTTTCCTTGGTGAAGTGTATTATCTAAATCTTCGAGATAGACTTCAGTGCTTGACTTCAGGTGTAAACTTTGCTCTTTTGATTATGCAATCACTGTGCATAGCTGTTTTTCGAAACCGTGATGGCAGATTTGGGTTTTTTGATCCTCACAGCCGAGGACGTGACGGACTACCTGTTCAAAACGGCACAGCCGTTGTATTGCTTTTTACATGCTTGAATGACCTGACAGATACATTGATTAAATCTTTCACTATGTCAAACGCCAATTGTGATTCTCAGTATGAGATTATACCCCTTAGCTTTGCATCTGTGGATGTTACTGCTGATGACCATGAGATGGTGCCATGTGCAGAGCGTCCTCCATTGACGTTGCAGTTTGAACGCGTCGACACAAGCCGAGCCGTTGCTGAGACCACGACAAGTTCACGTTCAAACGAATCTGTGCCCCACGTCGCAAAACGCCGTCATGATCTGACGGATAATACTGATGGGTTGATTTTCCCAATGTCTAAACCTCTACCAGACTTGTCAAAAATGAGTAAAGCGAGAAGAAGAAAATTTAAAAGACGGATGCAGGCACAAGAAAAGATGGCCGTTGATTCCGGAGACAAACCCAGCAAAAGGGAACTGAAGCGAATACGCAAAAACGTAAAAGGTAAAGAAAATTACTGTCAGAACGTAGACTTACGACAAAGGAAAAGGTACTATATAACTACTCGTTACAGACAAGACATAGGTTTTCGTTTGAAACAAAGGTCCTATGTTATACATCGTTACTTGGTCGATGAGGGCTTTAAGAAGAAAATCCTTTCCCGTTTATCACATCTCTATAAGACAGATGATAGCTTTAAGTTGAGACGGCGCTACTACATGACAAAGCGATATCAGAATGATTTTGCTTTTCAGGATAAACAGCGCTTTTACATGAAACGAAGATATCGAGAGGATCCAGAGTTTCAAGCTCGGCAGCGCTCTTACGTCAAACAAAGATATCGGGATGACCTCGAGTTTCGAGACCGACAGCGCCTTTACATTAAGCAAAGGTATCGGAACGACATCGGCTTTAAAGCCCGACAGTGCTTCTACATCACAAACCGTTACCGAAATGATCCTGGATTCAGATCCAAACATAAGGAAATCATGAGACGGGCAATGAAAACAAAGTACGACTCATCGAGAACAAACGTGTTGCGTTGCGCAAATAAAATTTTGAAAAAATACAAAGTGATAAAGCAACTATCGAATGACAGAATCAATTGTGAAATCACTAAAGCTGTGGAGCTCTTCAAAAGGCAAATTACATTTGGACCCACTTTTGTCTGCACTGTTTGTCACCGAGCATTATTCGCGAACCAAGTGCGCATTTGTCGGCGTCGCTCTTTTGAGAAAAACAAACATGTTGTTGAAAGCTGCCTCACGGGAAAATTTCTTCATATTTGTCACCGTGAATGTGATCCATCGTGCAAAGTACCAGAGGAAAGAAAACAAGAGTGGATTTGTCACACTTGCTTCGCACATCTCAAAAGTGGCAAAATGCCAGCGCTAGCAGTCGCTAACAATCTCCAACTGGCAGATATTCCGAATGAACTTTGCGGGTTGAACATATTGGAGAGGCATCTCATATCAAAGTATGTAGTTTTCGCCAAAATTTTTCCTCTTCCAAAAGGTCAGCAACGAGCCATTCGTGGAAATGTTGTGTGTGTTCCATCGGAAGTACAAGAGACAGTCAACGTCTTGCCACGACCCAGGAGAGAATCCCAAGTTTTGCGAGTGAAGCTGAAGCGACGGCTTTGCTACAAAGGTCACCAGGTATTTCAAACTGTCACTTGGCCTAACCTAATACGTGCTCTGATTAAACTGAAGCAGGTCCATCCACAGTACAGCGACATAATCATTCGCGACGACCCTGACTTTTGTGACCCGACGCGCACCGACGATGAAAGTAGCTCTTCTGAAGACGGAATGAATACGAGTGACTTTGATGAGGAAGATCTGGTCCAGATAAACAAATTTGAGAGTGATGCTCTCCGAGAAACAAACGATGACAAAGACAATGGCGAGCGTGACGAACCGCAGCAACGTGCCCAAAATGTGCAAGAAGCAGATGAACCCAGTGGTGGTGTAATATTTGAATCATGTCTCCAACCTAACGATGTATCGGAGGAAATCATGAGTTTCACTGAGGGAATTTACTCCGTTGCTCCCGCAGAAAGGAATAGCCCGGTAAGCTTTTTCAAGACTCCCAAACTTGAGGCCATGGCTTTTCCGGTCCAGTTCCCGACCGGGGAAAACACTCTCGATGAAGAGAGGGAGATTAAACTCACGCCGAGCAAGTATTTCAAAGCCCGACTGTCCTGCGTGGATGAACGTTTTGCCAGAGATGCTAACTACTTGTTCTTTGCTCAGTTTGTGACTGAAATCCACCAGGCCACATCAAGCATAAGAATACAGCTACGCAAAGGTAAACCTTTTACAAGAGACGGTCGACGAATAAACAATGCTATGTTGCAGGATAAACTGGAAGTTGAAAAACTGATACACAGCAAAGACGCCGTCCGCTTCATGGTGCCGTTAAGGGGCACCCCGGCCTATTGGGAGAAATGTCTCAAGGACCTTTTTGCCATGATTCGGCAGCTAGGCACACCCACGTTCTTCTGCACGTTCTCGGCTGCCGAAATGCGTTGGGAAGAAGTCATCACCGCCATCAAAGCGCAGCAAGGTGAACGGGTGATTTTCGCCGACCTCGACTGGGCCGCAAAGTGCGAAATTCTCCGCAGCAATCCGGTGACGACGATGCGCATGTTTGACAAACGTGTGGAAGCTCTGTTTAGAGACCTGCTCCTTTCTCCGGCGCGACCTGTCGGAAAAGTGGTCGATTACTTTTACAGATTGGAGTTTCAGCACAGAGGAAGTCCGCACATCCATTGCCTCATTTGGGTTGAAGGCGCCCCCGTTTTTGAGGAGGCCTCAGACCAAGAGATCTGCGATTTCGTGTCGCGCTACGTTTCCTCCGAGCTGCCCGATCCGGAAAAGGAACCCGAACTCCATCGGAAAGTCACAGAGGTTCAGATGCACAGTAAGTCTCATTCAAAGACGTGCGTCAAAGCACCCGGCGCGCAGTGCCGTTTCGGTTTCCCCAAACTGCCGTGCGAGAGAACCATGATCATGAGACGTGAAGAGTGCGATGGAGAAAATCCAGAGAAGGAGAAGCGGTCGGCGCCAAACCCCAAGCTTGCAGATTTGCAAAATTTGCTGAACGAACCGGAAACGGCCTCTCTGACTTTGCCGCAGCTACTGGCTAAGTGCCAGCTCACCGATGACGAGTACATGGAATGTTTGTACTCGATTGCCGCAAAGACCTCTGTCGTGCTCAAGCGAGAGCCCAAAGACTGCTGGGTGAACAACTACAATCCACATCTGCTTCTTGCTTGGGACGCGAATATGGACATTCAGTACATTCTGAACGCTTATTCCTGCGTTACCTACATCTGCAGCTACATCAGCAAAGCTGAACACGGCCTGAGCCAGTACCTGAAATCGGTGATCGAGAACTCCCGCTGCGAAAATGTCAACGAGAGCGACGAGATGAAACAAATCATGCAAGCGTACTCCAAGAAAAGAGAGGTGAGCGCGCAAGAGTGCGTCGCGCGCGTATGCGCCCTACACATGAAGCAAGCGTCCCGCAGTGTGGTTTTTGTGCAAACCAGTGACAATGCTCTGAAAATGAGTTATCCCCTCTCGTACCTCGAGGGCAAAACGCACGAGTCCGTCGAAGTGTGGATGAGCGGCTTGCCGGAAAAGTATAAATGCAGACCTCAAACGGAGGAATTCGAAGCAATGTGCTTGGCCGATTTTGCCTCGACCTGCAGAATCGTGTACGGCAAACAAGCGAAAGGCACAAATGTTTTCCCCCTGCTGAACGACATGGGGTATGTCCAAAAAAGGATAGGTAAACACGCCGTCATCAAATACTGTAAATTCTCGCAGGAAAAAAATCCAGAGGAATTTTACTGCACGTTGCTCAAGCTCTACCTGCCCCATCGTGCCGACTGCCAGTTGAAGTCCAGCCACTATCCTACGTACAAGTTGTTTCACGACCATGCCTTTGTACAGTTGCCGGCCGCCGAGCACCCAGAGGCCGTTGTGCAAATTGTCGACCGGAACAGAGAGAAGTATGAGAAGCACAGCAGAGATGTTGACGACGCCATCCGAGAGGTGGAGGAAGGCGGCATCATCTTGAACGAGTGGTGTCAGCTAGCGCCGGAAAGCGAACTGCAAAGACTCGAGTGCATCGAGGAACTCGCCGCAAGAGATGATCCCGGCGACGCTGTGGAAGAAAACGTACCAGACTACAACGTCAGGTCCAAGGTACCGGAAATGTCCATCGCGACGGAAGCCGCTCTCATCGATCCGGCCCTATTGCGAGACATGTATCGGAACCTTAACCGGAAGCAAGCGTGTGCCTTCTACCTGGTCAGAGATTGGTGCATACGACGCGTGTCTGGCTTAAAACCGCGTCAGTTCTTCTATTACGTCAACGGCGGCGCCGGAACGGGGAAGTCACATTTAATTAAATGCGTTCACGCAGAGGCTACAAAAATACTGCGCAGACTGCCGCGCCTTGCTGAGGAAGCGGACATTTCCAAACAGACGGTAATTCTCGCAGCCTTCACCGGCACCGCGGCCTTCAACATTTCAGGTACGACTTTGCACTGCCTACTGAAACTGCCGAGGAGCCTCAAACCCCCGTATCGCGGCCTGGGCAACAAACTGGACGAAGTGAGAGCGGAGCTATCGCTCGCCGAAATCCTCATCATCGACGAGATCTCCATGGTGTCGAAAGACCTCTTTGCGTATGTCGACGCCAGGTTGAAGCAAATCAAAGGAATCAATTTACCGTTTGGCGGCATGTCCGTTATCGCCGTCGGGGATTTCTATCAGCTCCCTCCGGTGAGACAGTCCAAACCTTTGTGTGTTTACGATCCCACCAGGCTGGACCTTTGGCGCGACAGCTTCGAAATGATAACGCTGACCGAAATCATGAGGCAGAAGGATGACGTTCCGTTCGCCGAACTGTTGAACCGACTTCGCGTCAAGGAGAAGTCCCACGAGCTGTCGGAAGTGGACAGAGCTTTGCTGGCTACGACCTACGCCGCTCCGGAGAACCGCCCGAAGGATGTTCTGCATGTTTTCGCCACCAACAAGCAGGTCAATGACCATAACAGTCAGATGCTGAATCTGCTTCACGATGAAATTGTGACCATCGACGCAGACGACTACAAGAAAGACCAAAGGACTGGCAGAATGGCGAGACAAGCCGTCCCCGTCCAAGGGGCAAAGAACGAGTTGCCGGACTCGATAAAGGTGGCCGTCGGCGCTCGGGTTATGGTAACCCGCAATATCGATGTGCAGGCGGGTTTGTGCAACGGTTCCTTTGCGAGAGTTGTCAAATTGGTGCATTATGCCGACGGTGCACGCGTTCAGAAACTTGGGCTGGAGCTTGAAGCTGCGAAAAATGCGGGTGCTGCTGCTAACACCGTTTACATCGCCAGGCAAGAGGAGAAGTTAAAACGGCCAGGAGTGGTGCGTTTGCAGTTCCCCATCAAGCTCGCGTTCGCCTGCACGATCCACAAAGTCCAAGGTATGACCACATCCGAAGCGGTGGTGTCGCTGGAAGGCATCTTTGAGCACGGCATGGCGTACGTCGCCCTGAGCCGAGTGACGTCTCTCCGCGGGCTCCGTGTGCTGCATATGGACGAGAGAAGGATCCACGCCAACCCAGAAATAACGGCCGCTCTAGCCGAGATGACGGACGCGTCTTTGGACCACGTGATGCCGCTCCTTCACGTTATGCCCACTCTAGATCCGACCGACAACCTGGTCGTTGTCCATCACAACACCGAAGGGCTGCGTTGTCATGCGCGGGATATCAAATGTCACCACGAGCTGCACTTTGCTGACGTTTTGTGCTTGACAGAAACACACCTCCAGGGGTCGGCGGATACTGGAAATGCCGTCTTGGAAGGCTACACGGCGTTCCGCCGGAACCGGAGCGTCTCACATTCAAATTGTCCCGACTTGGCGACGAAACGTGGCGGCGGCGTAGGTATTTGGGTGAAAGAACGCATTCCGGCACACGAAACGATCTACATCCAGGGCGTCACCGATATCGAATTTGTCGTGGTCAAACTTGAACCTCCCGTCGATATGTTCATCGCTGCTGTGTACAGGCCTCCGGGACAGAGTCTGCGCTCTTTTTTGCCAAACTTGGAAAGTTTGTTGTACTCTCTGGAAGTGATGGACCATCATCAGATCCTGGTATGCGGAGATTTCAATGAAGATGCGCTGTCAGACTCACACAAGCCCATTATGGAACTGTTTGTCTCTAAGGGTTACACACAGCTCATAAATACGAGTACCACTGACAAGAACACACTGCTTGACCTCATTTTTGTCTCCCGACCTCAGTGCGCAGTTCATTCAGGTGTCCTGCGAACATACTACAGCTATCACAATCCTGTCTTCTGTGTTTTACACACTGAAAGGTGAGTCATGTCCAATTAGCACATTAAGAGTTGTCCCTGTCGTGTTATGGAGCCCTAATGTTAACCTGTGATGGAATGAAATCCGGGGTGATGATGGTCACGCGTGTGTGTGAGAAGGTGAGTAGGAGGTGAGTCAAGTTTCGAGACAACGAAAAAAATAATAATAAATGGAGGATGGAGTGTCAAGTCGATGGGAGGGAGTGGTGGAATGATATGTTGACATGCGATGGGTTGAAATCTGCGGTCAAGGTGGATTTAGCATGTGTGTGAGGTGAGCGGAAGGTGAGGAGGTGAGAGACAAAACGCAAAAGAGAAAGTATAAAGATTTCTGCGGACGGAGGGTCAAGTTGATGGGAGGGTTTAGTGGTATTATCACCTTTTGGTTTGTTTGCCAGCATGAGGTGAGAGCAGAAAACAGACAAGGTAAGTAGGTCACTATAATATATCTTTTTGTCGATTGTAAGTGATATAATTTTACTCTCTCTACTTAAAACAGGTCTGTCATTATGGAGAGATGGTTGTTCATCTCAGAATGGAGTGCATCGGTATGTGTCTACTGATTGATTGTACGCCGGCGACATAATCTTATGTCATGCCGTTGCAAAAAATGAAATGGTTAGGAAATTTAAATATAACTATAAAGTTAGACAGAGCCAAAACCTATCTGGGTTCTGCAGCAGCACGGAAATATTCACTCAGCAGTCCTGTATTCCCCTTTTTCTCACAGAGTAGAAGAGTGGCTGCCCAAATGCTCACATCATGGAGCGCTGACTTGAAAACCTAGGTGGCAGCCATGCAGGGCTTTTCTTCATTCCAGTGTAAGTTACCGTGAACTATGTCAGTTAAACCCAATTGTAGGTATGCCCAACTTTTGGATTATCGTCCTCACCGCCATCTATTTTGTTATTTTGTAGATCTAAGTGGTTCACATGTTGCCCGTGGCTCCACATGTTCCATTTGTCCAAAGGAGAGCCGGAAGCTCGCCAACGATTTTGAAGACACATCATCATGCTCGACCATTGACAGTTTCCCTCTTGTCTAAACCAAGTCTGTTTTCTGCTCTCTTCAGACTGTCTTCTTTTATTGGTAGGAAAAGGTAAGTTGCTCGTCATCCTTTGTAATAGCTCATCATCCTTTGTAAAGTCAGTCAAAATAGATTTTGTCTCATATATTTTTAACAGGTTATTTGTTCAGGAGAACGAGCCGTCTGTATCAGAACAGAAGCCGCACATATGACTTTACCGCCATGCCATTAAAGGGAATTAAATTTTAAGGATATTGCAATTTATTGTAAGACCACGCCAAGTCTATTAATATGTTTTATGTATTTCCACTTAACAGTTCTGTCTCCCCCTTTTTTCACAGAGTAAAATAATGGGTGCCCAAAAACATACATCGTGGATCACTGCCTTGAAAACCAGGGTGACGGACAATCAGGACTTCTCTTCTTTCTGGTGTAAGTTGCCGTGAACTAAGTCATTTAACGCTTTCTGTGCCATGGATGATATTTCTCCTCTTAAAATAGTAATAATGATAATAAATATTAACGTGTAATATACGTCAATCAAAAGTGAAAATATGCAGATCTTTATCAGCTTTTGTTGCCACCCCCTTAATGTATTGTGCTCCATTTTTGTAGTCCAATGTTGTCCACTTGTTGCTTGTGGATCCACATGTTGCATTCATCCAAAGAACAACTGGAACGTCACCACCGTGCGAGGTGTTTGATGAGACATCATCAGGCTTGTCCAGTGGCATTTTCCTTCTGGATTAAACCAAGTCTGTTTTCTGCTCTCTTCAAGACATTTTCTTTTTTTGGTCGGCAAGGGTAAGTAGCTCATCATTAAACCTATCTTCTTTTGTAAAGGCGGTAAAAGTAATTTTTGTCCCATCTATTATTTTTCCTGACCGATGTTGTCCATCTGTTGCCTGTGGCTCCGCATGTCGCATTCATCCAAAGAACAGCTGCAAGCTTGCCACCAAGTAGATGAGCCATTGCATTGCTTGGTCAAGGATCTGTCTTCATCTGGAACAAACCAATTCTGCTTTCTCCTCTCTTCAAGGTAAGCAGGTCATCATTAAACTGATCTTTCTTCCTGAAGCCAGTGAAAGTTGTGTATATATTTTCTTTCTACTTTTATCAGGCTCTTTGTTCAGGAGCAAGAGAGGTTCGGAGCAGAATCACAGGAACACATATGTGAGTGTTTTCTGTTCATGTCACTCTACTTGATTGGGCATGAGTGTGATATACTAATTTGCTGTACTATAGAAAATGAAAAGATGATGATGTCAGCATCATGTAATCCTGGTTCGGTGAAGAAGTAAAAGAAAGCAGGTGCCACAACACGAAGACCGCAGACAACCAAGCGCTCGCCACTTTTGCGGATTACTTTGTAAGTAGCCAATTAGAGTAGCCAAGTTGCCATTAACCGGTGTTTTAAAAGCAGCATTATCTTTTCCAGCTTTCGTCCTCACCGCCCTCTTCACGTTTTCATCATGCGACTTGCTGATGAGTTTATAAAGTCCTTGACACCATTCTATCCTTAGGATGCAATTCATTTTTCTGTTCTTGCACTGTTGTTCATGCATTGAAAAGAACAGTCCTAGTCCCCCGATCCAACCTACATGATACGTATCCGTAGATACGTTTTTGCCATCATCCGTGTGCTCTACAAAGGTTGCTGTATGAAATACCTATTCAGTCATGCATTTGTTTACATAAGTTTGTATGTACCACACTCATGATTTTACGTTGAATCTCTGAGATCAAACAAGCATTCTGAGAGGCACATTTTCTTCAATTTGTCATTGCCTGTGTCAACGTTTACTCTAGCAAATCCGATCCATCCATTCATCCATTATCTGTCGGCGCGCTAAAATGCTGGTGCCTATCCTAGCTGTCTTCAGGCAGTGGGTGTGGGACACGCTCAACTGTTTGCCAGCCAATCCCAGCCCTTGCAAATTATGGAATGAGAACAAATCTGCTCCAAAATCCAACCACTGCCGTTGACACAGACAATGTTGCGTGTAACATGTTAATATTGTATTCCATAACATAAATACAATCTCTCACTCTGACACATTCAAGCTATAAGTAGTGCATCACATCACTAAACAATGAATGTTTGTTCATGTCTCGTTTTTCAATGGTTTACACTTTCAATTTTTGCCAAGCTTGTTTGATCTTAGAGATTTGTTTCTAGTCATTTAATTTTGTTTTGTTTATTTAAGTCTTTGTGCACCTGTTCACCGGTTCACTCTATTATATCAATTCTTTTTTTAGGAAATCTTAAAGCGGTTATTATGAGATGACCTTTAGTATTTCCACTGTATGATACACCCTCAGCTAAAAAATCGTAATGGACTCTATGACGGAGCACTTCCGATGTACAGTCACAAAACGAAAACACGTTTAGAAGACAAAAATCAATTGCACACCGTTTCTGCTGTTTTCAAGCCTGTTCTACCAACCATTTCCCTGATTCTTCTTAGTATTATTTTTCAGCTATTGCCAACGTTCAGTTCAGAATCAATCAGTTTTGCATGCATTACATCTTAATGATGCCAGTATACTTGAGTCCTTTACAGTTGAAAAATGAAAGTGTCATACAGTGGAAACAACTGTTGATGCTTTCAGACCAGATTTGTCTCCAATCACTTAATTTTTAATTATTACTCTGTGCATCTACTCATATACGCAATATCATTAATTCTTCATCGTAAAAAATTTACTGCAGTTAGGATGATGACTTTCCACTGTATCATACTCCCTCGACTAAAACACTGTAACGGACTAAGATGCAGCACTTATATCGTAGGTGTAAAAATTATAATATTTAAATGTGTAGTCATTCAACAGGAAACTCCTTGAAACTACAGAAAACAAGACCCTGCACACCGTCACTGTTTTTAAGGATATTCTACCAACCAGTTTCTTTCAAAGCTTCTTCGCAATGATTTTTCAGCCTTTATATCAAACATCGAGTTCAGCGTCACTCAGCCCTACTTTGATTAAGGTTTTAAGCAGCCAGCATACTCGAGTGCCTCATAGTTAAAAATAAATAAATAAAATGTGTCATCCAGTGGAAACACATTTGCTGCTATAGGACGAAAATTCTTGTTCATTTATTTAATATTTATTTGCATTTCTTATCTATTCATCAATTATTTTATCCTTGTTTCTTTATGAAGACATTTCAGCACAGTTTGTGTGATGGAATTCTATCTTTCCACTGTATGACACCACCTAAAACACTGAAATGGACTCTATGATGCAGCACTTCTGTTATATGTGCAAGGTGGAATTTCAGTGCATAGTCACAAAATGGGTTATACGACACTAAAAAACAACAAACATATTGTACACTTTTTCCCACTGTGTTCAAACATATTCTACCAATCAATATTGCTCCTGTAATTACTTTTCAAATTGCATATACAGCATCCAATTCAACACCATTCAGTGTTACATCGATTATGCTGCCAGTATACTTGAGTGTTTTACAGTAAAAAAAAAGTGTCATACCTTTGGTGTTATACGGCCAGGTTTTTAAATGCCGCAAAGACATTGCGTTCCCTCGGGATTTTCTTAAGGTATCAAATTTCAGAGATGTTTTTTCCATTCTGCTTCTACCTGATGTATTTCAGACAAAGTGCTCTGTTACTTTAGTTCAACAGAAAATAGAATCAAAATGAATCACGCCTTTTGAATTCCCCCTTGCCCTCTTCAAACCTGGTAAGGCAACCTGTTGCAACACCTGGACTGCTCACACTCATCTACTACAAGGACCTTGGATGAAGCAGTCAGTACGACTGGGACCTCTAATCTTTTCCTCTTGAGTACTGAGCGGTGACTGTATGTTTCACTCAAAGCTCTGCAGTCTACTCACATTACAGCGCACAACTCTCGCAACACTTTTGTGAAGTAATGCACTTGCAATGTAACTAATTCACATCATACCTCTGACAATATATGGCACTCTGATGACAAACGTGTGTACCTGTGCGTAAACATCATTTTGTCCACAGTCGGCTTGACAACCTTTTGTTGAAAAAACTCATGCTTTGGGTTTGAAATGTGGGAAAACAAGTGAAAAACAAAACAAAAAAAGGTACTACGATGACAAAGCAAGAAAAAGAACAGCAGATGAAACGCTTCCTTCCATCCATTCTTCAATTTTCACAAGCGCCACAGGCTTCCTATTGTGGCCACTAAGCGCAACCAATGAGCACATGGCTAATTAATATGGTAATTTGTTGACATGTTAGGAACGCCTACTGCTCTCCAGGAAAACAATACATAATTGGCTAATTAATATTGTGATTTATCGCGTGGAGCGGTGAAGCTAATGATCCCTACGTATTGGTATCGTGTCCCTTGCCCGATTTGAATGCAACCAAAAGCAAGTCATCTCAACTTGGACGAATGTAGCCTGGTACGCAACCAGCTTCTTTATCCCACTACACGGGAAGCAAACTGTCAGCGCACAGTGGTGTAGTGGAGTGCATATTAAGTATACACACTTCTATGCAGAATAAGTATTGCGTATACCCACTTCTCATCTCTCCTGATGGGCACCTTTCAGTAATATCCGATTGCCTCTTTTCTCTCAAGAATTGCTCGAATCGAAACAATCTGTACCCCCCCCCCTCCCATAGAATTTGAAGTTTGCCAAACATGGCATGATCCTACTGCTAGTTGACAGTTTGCTTCATCGCTACTAAATGCGGGGAACTCACTGTTATGCCATGTCCATGTCCATCCTAGTACGTGTTTTATGTTTTTTGTGCCTTCCTAGTCAGTCATAAATGTTTTTTTTTGTTTGTTTTTTTTGCCATTGAACACTGTCTTTTTTTCCAATTCATAAATATTTTTAAATAAAGTCATACTACACGGTCTGATCTCGGCTATATTACATCCATTTTTATTGGGGTTAAGCCATCAGCTTCTTTATCCCACATTACGGGAAGTGAATGTCCGCGCACAGTGGAGTGTGTATTAAGTATACCCACTAACGTGTATAATAAGTATTGCGCATACCCACTTCTAATCTCTCCCGATGGACACTTTTCAGGAATATCCAACTGTCCGATTGCCTCTTTTCCCCCGAGAATGGCTCGAATCCATTCGAGGAAGTTTGATCCGTCAGCCGCATAAACCAATTTTTGACGCACGGATATGTGTTCCTATTTTACAATAATCGCGATAGCGCGTTAGCTGAGGTTGCTACGGCATTATTTTCAATAAAAGAAGCAGTCAGACTAACCAATGCCCAAGTCCATCCTTGTTCGCACACATGCAGGAATATTACTAAAATCGAGTATCGTCTAAAGGTTATGACGTGTCTAGCCGAATCAATTAAGAGTGCCCCTGTTAAAGGACACGGAATTGTGTTCCATTTTACTTTATAAATTGTTGTCTTTTGGCATACGCGCGCGATCATAAACTTGTTGAAACACGGATGTCGCTTAACATTGGGTATTTATGGTCAAATGAACTCAAACCTCGTCGCGCAGAAAAGGAGAAGCAAAATCTCGGAGCGCATTTAACACAAACTGCCGAGGCGGTCAATAACCGCTCACAATGCCAACCCTCAAAACAGAGCGGAAAAAAATAAAACGTTTAACAAAAAAAGGACGTGCGGCTTCATTACCTAATTAAGGGGGATGCACAGGTGCCGGTTGCCAAGCCCTTGTGTGCTTCTCGATGTTATTATTACGCTTTTTAAATAGTAAAAAATGTGTGATCACTGAAGGCATTGAGATAGGATGCACAACAGCCATAACAGTTTTGCGGCCTTTACCGTTTTAATTTCTAAATCCCCCTTCCCGTGAGTAAGCGTCTAATTGATAATTATAACTGATAATTTGCAGCTGTCCGCCTTAAGGTGCGGGACTGCTTTAAAAAGGGGCTCACCTCTCATTAGCTCACTTTTCACAGGCTTTGCAAGAGAGAGGTAAGCAATTTGGCTACAGAGAGCTGCATACTTTCCCCCCAATATTGTCCTGCGTGTTTCGGTTTTCCCTAGTGAATGTACCTCTTTGTGAAATTTCTGTTTTAAAATCTGCGAACTACATTGGGGTGACTGGACGACTCAATGTATTAAAGCGACACAAAATTTGAAAATATTTCATATAGAAAGCATTGCTGCACATTTCAAAATATGTAGTATTAGCTTTATTTTCCGGAACATTGCATTATGTTCTGTAAAAGCTGTTAGAAGTCGGTGGGAGCCTGTGGAAAAACATCTCGGCAAGCTGGCACGTGGGGGATTTAAAAAAAAAAAAGAACTCAGCTGGAGGAAAAATCACCTAGGAGTAGGGGTCATTGTAACAAGTGTTTGGAGAAAAACTGCTGGTAGCCAACAAATAATTAGAAATGTCGATTTATTTAATGCTCTCCTAACCCACATATTTCACAATTGCAATCTTTCATTGATTGCATTTGCCAGTCTTTTTCTTTTTTTTTTTCCGGTGGCTGTTGTGGTGGTGTTTTTTTTTTTTTTTTTTTTTTTTTTTTTTTAATTCTGAATCAATTATTTTAATTCACAATAAACCAGTCCTAAGCACTAGAATATGTTGGTCACTTTTTTTTTTTTTACATGCGCCCGAAAGAAGTGTTCTTACCGCGTCTTCACTCACAATGAACGTGATTGGCACGTGGAAGCTTCTGCTTGTGCACAGATCTGCTACAGACCTGCTGCGTTTTGTCGCTCAGCACTGACACCGAATGGAACCTAAAAATAATTGCTCTCAACTTCATTGACTTACTCAAACGATATTTTGTCGCATTAAAAACTGTATTATAATGTTAATATAAAACAATTGAATTGTTTTGTATAATTAAACTGACTACTACATTGTCATTTAAATAGCTGCTTTGTGGTCTTCCCCTTAGCCATTCAAGTGGAAAGTGTCTTTCATTTTATTGCTACATTTTTAATGAGTTTGTCTGAGACTTGGTACTACTTTGTACTGTTTCAGCAACTTTCCACACATTTACAATGTATAAAAGAAAAAAACGGGCCTCTCACTTGTCTTTCTCTCTTTCAGAATGTCTATGCTGAAAGCGAAAGTGGTCGCTCTCCGGCCTAAATCTACGGCGACGTCGTGGAGCCTGTCACCAAACGGCACTCTGAAAATGGAGGGCTGCCATAAAAACATAGCTGTTGCCCTCTGTGATGGAGAAAACACTTACAAATTGGTTCTTTTCGAACATTTGGCAGTAAAAGTCACAGAGGGCAACAGCTATGTTTTTTTAAATTGCGCGGTCAGCCAAAGCAGCCCCAACTTGCTGCTCTGCAGGCGAGGCACAAAAATATTTTCCGGCCCCCAAATCAACCCAACCCCTCAATTGGACGATGAAGCCAAAACTCTTCTCTACCCCCCATCACTTGAATCATCCCCTCAGGAAGTTATTCATCGGCTTCCTGAGGGGATGGTGTCAGTGAATGGCCAAATAACCGATGTAAGTTTGAGTCGCTCATGTACTTGTATACACACTGGGGCACATGGGTTCATATAGTCACAAAGAAGGCTCTGTAAATCTATAAAAGAATACAAAAAAATATCCACACATTTAACGGTTATACTTCCACATCCTCTCATTTTGGAGGTAAATGCTAATTGTGTGTGCGTGTGAGTGTTCGCGTGTGCATGTATTTCTCTCGCTCTCTCTCTAATACACAGACCCTAAGGTGACGGGAGGAAGAAAAGTACTGTTTCGGTGACACTTAACTTTGTTTCTATATTAATTTTGTCCTCTCAAGATCCGTCCAATACGGATGGTGAAACTTCGCAGGGAGCAGCCGGTACCCATGCGGCAAATCACCATAAGAAAAGTAAGTACCCCCATTTTAATCTTCCTGTTGCACTTCACAAGTAAAGTGTGATTTATTTATTTTCAACCTATTGCAGGATGAGGCGGCGATCAAGGTCACCCTGTGGAGGGAGGCCAACCTGTATAAATTAGAGTTGGGGGGAACCTACATATTTACTCATCTAACTGCAAAGGTCAATGAGTATGGTTTGAGCCTTCACTCCACACAGTATACAGAAATTGATGTGAGTAGATAACTGGTTCTATTCTGTGTCTTCTATTCAAAAGGTGCCTTCCTATTTATAGACCCCATCGTTGAGCTAGATGTGTACGTAGTCCAATAAAGATGGTCTTAAATCCCATGCTTAGATATTAAGGCATAAAAATCTGTCTAAAATTCACCTTAACCGCTTTTTTTTTTTTTCTCATGAATTTGAATTTAATCTTTTCCACTCAACAGGGCCATATGTGCGCACAGAAGATTTTGATCTTTGGCTGGGACGTGGAGGGGACTGACGTAGAGTTGCTCCAGGCCGGAGGGAAGACTTTAAAGATGTCGTTGGAGGTATGGCAGAAGGCCTTTCAGGAGCCTCCCCAAATTCCCTCCGATGGCCTGCCACTCTATGTAACCTTTTCTAATGGTCATTGTACAAATGTGGTTACAGATGAGTGACTTTTTTGTTTGTTTTGTTTCTTGGTTAATAAAATTGTCTTCATGTATGTCAATTGTTTGGGAGTGAGTTTGCAGAGAATTATTGTCACATGCACAGCACAAAACCACACCGAAAATTTTGCGAAGGTACAATGTCTAAGTACACAATACCTTCGTTGTATCGAAATGAGCCTTGTGCATCGTTTGAAGTTACAGCAAATTCATGCTCTGTAAAGATTACTTTACTAGGACATTTTAAAAATTTCATCATTTATAAGCATAGAATTATGAAGTTTTAAAACCCATGGTGTAATTCTTCACCCAATGCAGGTTTTCCTTTTTTTTTTTTTTTTGTCACAGCAAAAAGCTTTAAAGAGTTCCGTAGATTAACGAAGTATTTCAAAAGGGACTATTTTCTCAATTCCTAATGCTTAAATATGGGCCCTACATTTTTAGTCTTTTCTCTTGATCTTTCATTCTCACTCTTTCACTAGCTAGCTGGCTGTTGGTAGATATTGTGTGTGTGTGTGTGTGTGTGTGTGTGTGTGTGTGTGCACACGCGCACTCGTGTGTGTGTATATGTTATGCAGAGGAGGCTTTTTGACAATTGATTACATACGCCACAGATTGTCTGTGCCTTCCCACGGGTGACAGCCTTCATGGTCAAGTTAAGAACACCTCATATTGTCGCTCCTACGTTTCCAATCTTCCAATCTCAAAAAGCAGCACCACATGCTGTGACATTTTGTATGGTGTAACTATTGTATTACAGTTTCTATTCAAACAATTCAAACATTCCACATCTTTCCACAGTTCAACTTTTTTCAGTTTTTCAACTTTGCATTTTTCACATTCGTATTATAAGCCTATTCAAACTGTTCTTACTTTGTATTCAGTTTTTATGATTTATACCATTCATATATTCCACAACATTCCACAGCTCAACTTTTTCAGTTTTTCAACAATGTATTATTCACATTTATATTATTTGGCCTATTCAAATTGTTCTTATTTTGTATTAATCAGTTTCTATTATTCAAAGCATTCAAACATTCCACAGTTCAACTTTTTTCAGTTTTCAACTTTGAATTTTTCACATTCACATTATTTAGCCTATTCAAAATGTTCTTACTTAGTACAGTATTCAGTTTTTATGAATCATACTTTTTCAGATTTTCAACTTTTGATTTTTTGCATTTCACGGAGTCACACCATTCAAACACTCCACATTTTTCCACGTTTCAACTCATAAACCTTCAACGGTTTCACCTTCACACGCAATTCCTTCAGGAATTGCACTTTTTCTAGTTATTATTATTATTATTCCGCCCTGTTTTTCGGCACGTTTCAACTCATTCCCAGTTTATTTGATTCACCCCGTTCCACTTTCATGTTATTCCACTTATTCGGGAATGAGGGGTTTCCATTTTTCACATTCCAAATATTCACAGTTTTCCCAGAATTCCCGGTTTTCCACCCCAAAAAGTTCCATTGACTTACATTGGGTCATTTTTCGTTTCATTATTACAGCTTTCCTTTTTAATATTTTCAATATTTAACTCATACATCTCGTCTTAGGGATCCTTCCCGTCATTCCAGTAATTAATACATTTCAATATTTTCCCATAATTCCATATTTTTCCATCTTTAAATATCCATAATTCATTTCCAATGGGAGGGCTTCCCATTCATTCCCAATGGGAGATTGAACATTTCACATTTTGAGCTTTCCTTTTTCATATTCATAACATTTAACTCATTCATTCTGCCTTATGGCTCATTCCCATCATTCCTAGAGTTCATAATTATTCATATTTTCCCATAATTCCATATTTTTCACCTATTACAATTCATAATTCATTCCCAATGGCCGATTTAACATTTCTTATTTGAAGCTTCCCAATACCACATTTAAATCATTCAGCTAATGCATTTCACATTGTCATCATTATACATTATAACACATTCCAGTATTTCATAAATATATTAAAAATATTACCCATAATTCCTCATTCCCATTTTATTCAACAAAACTTTGTAACGTTCTATCTCGGCCATTCCTGCTCCGATTCCCACCGTTCCAACTTTAATCGATTCCACTGATGCCCGCCATTCCATTCGTGTATCCATTTACCTCTTCTCAAAATTAAAAATTTTGTCACAATTCCACACACTGTACCTTTAATAAACCAATTCATTTTCAATGAGGTCATTCATTGTGTGGGCGTTTCGCCTTCGGTGACTGCTGGTTAGGAAGACAAAGTACTCCGTTTCCCAAGGGGTCGTCAAGCGGCCATCTTGGACACTTGCCCACATACACTGAGACTCCATTTCCCATCAACCCTCAGGGGCGGCCATCTTGGATATCTGATCAGACATCTCTTGAGCGCTCAGCCCAACTTCCACCCAGGATGGCGGCCATCTTGGTTAACTCAGAACAATAAAAACAACACTCTCCTAATGTTGAACATCCAAACTAATAATTATAATCCCCCAAAATTCAGAATTTGAACTTTAAGTGTACTTTTTTCTTACTTTTTGAAATTTTGTGATATTTTACAAAATTCAAAAAATTGTTGTTTTTTTCACTTTAATGACTACAGGTGTTTGTCCGATTCAGTTTGACTCAGCGTTTAACCGTTCATCTTGACCCTGCCTATGACCTCAGGGTGTCATTTACCCACAATGCATCTGTTTTGCATAAGTAGTAGCCCCCTAAAACTCGCGAAAAATGCAATTTTTTTTGTTTCCTCTTGTGATATCTCCATTTGCGTCCGACCTATACTTATCATTCCAACTTTAGGTGTTTCCCATTCTGGGTTAGATTGCCAAGAACACCCCCGCACCAACAATTTATAGTTTTTCCCATTTTTTACCCATAATTCCTCAGTTAATTGTTCTCGCCAAAACATTTTAACCTTCTGTCTTTGCCATTCTTCATCCGATTCCCACCGTTCCAACTTTATATGATTCCATTCATCCCCGCCAATTCATTGGCGTATTCATTTACCTCTTACCAGAATTCAAAGATTTACCACAATTCCACACACTGTACCTTTAATGAACCAATTCATTTTCAATGCGGTCATTCATTGTGTGGGCGTTTGGCCTTCGGTGACTACTGTTCAGGTAGACAAAGTACTCCATTTCCCATGGGGTCGTCAAGCGGCCATCTTGGACACTTGCCCACATACACTGAGACTCCATTTCCCATCAACCCTCAGGGGCGGCCATCTTGGATATCTGATCAGACATCTCATGAGCGCTCAGCCCAACTTCCACCCAGGATGGCGGCCATCTTGGTTAACTCAGAACAATAAAAACAACACTCTCCTAATGTTGAACATCCAAACTATTAAATATAATCCCCCAAAATTCAGAATTTGAACTTTAAGTGTACTTTTTTCTCACTTTTTGAAATTTTGTGATATTTTACTAAATTCATAAATTTTTTGTTTTTTTCTCTTTAATGACTACAGGTGTTTGTCCGATTCAGGCCAATTCAGCGTTTAACCGTTCATCTTGACCCTGCCTATGACCTCAGAGTGTCATTTACCCACAATGCATCTGTTTTGCGTAAGTTATAGCCCCCTAAAACTCGCGAAAAATCTGATTTTTTATGTTTCCTCTTGTGATATCTCCATTTGCGTCCGACATATACTTATTGTTTCAATTTTAGGTGTTTCCCATCATGGGTTAGATTGCCAAGAACACCCCCGCACCAACAATTTATAGTTTTTCCCATTTTTTTACCCATAATTCCTCAGTTAATTGTTCTCGCCAAAACATTGTAACCTTCTGTCTTTGCCATTCTTCATCCGATTCCCACCGTTCCAACTTTATATGATTCCATTCATCCCCGCCAATTCATTGGTGTATTCATTTACCTCTTACCAGAATTCAAAGATTTACCACAATTCCACACACTGTACCTTTAATGAACCAATTCATTTTCAATGCGGTCATTCATTGTGTGGGCGTTTGGCCTTCGGTGACTACTGTTCAGGTAGACAAAGTACTCCATTTCCCATGGGGTCGTCAAGCGGCCATCTTGGACACTTGCCCACATACACTGAGACTCCATTTCCCATCAACCCTCAGGGGCGGCCATCTTGGATATCTGATCAGACATCTCATGAGCGCTCAGCCCAACTTCCACCCAGGATGGCGGCCATCTTGGTTAACTCAGAACAATAAAAACAACACTCTCCTAATGTTGAACATCCAAACTATTAAATATAATCCCCCAAAATTCAGAATTTGAACTTTAAGTGTACTTTTTTCTCACTTTTTGAAATTTTGTGATATTTTACTAAATTCATAAAATTTTTGTTTTTTTCTCTTTAATGACTACAGGTGTTTGTCCGATTCAGGCCAAGTCAGCGTTTAACCGTTCATCTTGACCCTGCCTATGACCTCAGAGTGTCATTTACCCACAATGCATCTGTTTTGCGTAAGTTATAGCCCCCTAAAACTCGCGAAAAATCTGATTTTTTATGTTTCCTCTTGTGATATCTCCATTTGCGTCCGACATATACTTATTGTTTCAATTTTAGGTGTTTCCCATCATGGGTTAGATTGCCAAGAACACCCCCGCACCAACAATTTATAGTTTTTCCCATTTTTTTACCCATAATTCCTCAGTTAATTGTTCTCGCCAAAACATTGTAACCTTCTGTCTTTGCCATTCTTCATCCGATTCCCACCGTTCCAACTTTATATGATTCCATTCATCCCCGCCAATTCATTGGTGTATTCATTTACCTCTTACCAGAATTCAAAGATTTACCACAATTCCACACACTGTACCTTTAATGAACCAATTCATTTTCAATGCGGTCATTCATTGTGTGGGCGTTTGGCCTTCGGTGACTACTGTTCAGGTAGACAAAGTACTCCATTTCCCATGGGGTCGTCAAGCGGCCATCTTGGACACTTGCCCACATACACTGAGACTCCATTTCCCATCAACCCTCAGGGGCGGCCATCTTGGATATCTGATCAGACATCTCATGAGCGCTCAGCCCAACTTCCACCCAGGATGGCGGCCATCTTGGTTAACTCAGAACAATAAAAACAACACTCTCCTAATGTTGAACATCCAAACTATTAAATATAATCCCCCAAAATTCAGAATTTGAACTTTAAGTGTACTTTTTTCTCACTTTTTGAAATTTTGTGATATTTTACTAAATTCATAAAATTTTTGTTTTTTTCTCTTTAATGACTACAGGTGTTTGTCCGATTCAGGCCAATTCAGCGTTTAACCGTTCATCTTGACCCTGCCTATGACCTCAGAGTGTCATTTACCCACAATGCATCTGTTTTGCGTAAGTTATAGCCCCCTAAAACTCGCGAAAAATCTGATTTTTTATGTTTCCTCTTGTGATATCTCCATTTGCGTCCGACATATACTTATTGTTTCAATTTTAGGTGTTTCCCATCATGGGTTAGATTGCCAAGGACACCCCCGCACCAACAATTTATAGTTTTTCCCATTTTTTTACCCATAATTCCTCAGTTAATTGTTCTCGCCAAAACATTGTAACCTTCTGTCTTTGCCATTCTTCATCCGATTCCCACCGTTCTAACTTTATATGATTCCATTCATCCCCGCCAATTCATTGGTGTACTCGTTTACCTCTTACCAGAATTCAAAGTTGCACCACAATTCCACACACTGTACCTTTAATGAACCAATTCATTTTCAATGAGGTCATTCATTGTGTGGGCGTTTGGCCTTTGGTGACTACTGTTGAGGTAGTCAAAGTACTCCATTTCCCATGGGGTCGTCAGGTGGCCATCTTGGACACTTGCCCACATACACTGAGACTCCATTTCCCATCAAACCTCAGGGGTGGCCATCTTGATATCTGATCCGATATCTTCATCCGATTCCTACCGTTCCAACTTTAAACGATTCCCCTGAGTCCTGCCATTTCATGGTGATATCCTTTTTCTTTTTCCCAGAATTCAAAAACTACCCACAATCCCACTTTCAGTTTTTCCCTTGTATCTTTGTCATTCTTGCTGCGATTTCCACTGTTCCAACTTTAATCGATTCCCCCAATGCCCGCCCATCCATTTTTACCCACAATTCAAAAATGACCCACAATTCCGTTTTTTCAGTTTTTCCCTTATATCTTTGCCATTCTTCATCCGATTCCGACCATTCTAACTTTAATCGATTCCCCCAAGTCCCGCCATTCCATGGTGGTATCCGCTTTCTTCCCAGAATTCAAAAATTACCCACAATTCCACTTTTTTCAGTTTTTCCCTTATATCTTTGCCATTCTTCATCCAATTCCGACCGTTCCAACTTTATTCAATTCCCCCAACGCCCGCCAATGCATTTTTACGTACAATTCAAAAATTACCCACAATTCCACTTTTTCAGTTTTTTCCTTATATCTTTGCCATTCTTCACTCGATTCCGACCATTCCAACTTTAATCGATTCCTCGAAGTCCCACCATTCCACGGTGGTATCCGCTTTCTTCCCAGAGTTCAAAAATTACCCACAATTCCACTTTTTCAGTTTTTCCCTTGTATTTTAGCCATTCCTGCTGCGATTTCCTTCGTTCCAACTTTAATCGATTCCCCCAATGCCCGCTAATGCATTTTTACCCACAATTCAAAAATTACCCACAATTCCACTTTTTCAGTTTTTTCCTTTTATCTTTGCCATTCTTCACTCGATTCCGACCATTCCAACTTTAATCGATTCCTCGAAGTCCCACCATTCCACGGTGGTTTCCGCTTTCTTCCCAGAGTTCAAAAATTACCCACAATTCCACTTTTTCAGTTTTTCCCTTGTAACTTTGCCATTCCTGCTGCGATTTCCACCGTTCCAACTTTAATCGTTTCTCCCAATGCCCACCCATCCATTTTTACCCACATTTCAAAAATTACCCACAATTCCACTATTTCTGTTTTTCCCTTATATCTTTGCCATTCTTCATCCAATTCCGACCGTTCCAACTTTAATCAATTCCCCCAATGCCCGCCAAAGCATTTTTACCCACAATTCAAAAATTACCCACAATTCCACTTCTTTCAGTTTTTCCCCTATATCTTTGCCATTCTTCATCCGATTCCTACCGTTCCAACTTTAATCGATTCCCCATATTCCCGCTATTCCATTCGTGTATCCATTTTTCTCTTCCTACAATTCAAGATTTTCCCACAATTCCTCATTTTTCAGTGTTTTCTTGTATCTTCTACATTGTTTGACCTTTTCAAACAATTCCAAATCTGTATCATTCACATGATGTCACAGATTCAAGCACTCAAACTTTCAACATCACTCTAGCGTTCAGCACCGCTACCTTCAAAGGTTACACCTTCACACGCAATTTCTTCAGGAATTGCATATTTTCTAGTTATTGTGTGAAGGTGGAACCTTCACACATATGTTATTGTGCTCGGCCATTTTCTTTATTATTATTATTATTATTATTCTTATTCTGCCTGTTTTTCGACGGATTTCAGCTCATTCCCAGTTTATCCGATTCACACCGTTCCAATTTCACATTATTCCAGTAAAGCGCCCGAAGGGCGTTTCCATTTTTGGAATTCCAAGTATTCACAGTTTTCCCAGAATTCCCGGTTTTCCACCCCAAAAAGTCCCATTGACTAACATTGGGTCATATTTTGTTTCATTATTACAGCTCTCCCTTTTCATATTTTCAATATTTAACTTATTCATCTCGTTATAGGGATCCTTCCTATCATTCCAGTAATTAATACATTCCAATATTTTCCCATAATTCCATATTTTTCATCCTTCAAATATTCATAATTCATTTCCAATGGGAGGGCTTCCCATTCATTCCCAATGGGAGATTAAACATTTCACATTTTGAGCTTTCCTATTTCATATTCATAACATTTAACTCATACATTTCGCCTGTTGGCTCATTCCCACTATTGTAACAATTAATAATTTTCAATATTTTCCCATAATTACATATTATTCATGTATAACAACTCATAATTCATTCCCAGTGGCGGACTTAACATTTTTTATTTAAAGCTTCTCCACTTCACACTCACATTAATCAGTTAATACATTCCCCAATTTGAATACTACTCATATTCACACCTTCCAGTAATTCATAACTATTTTCATATTTTTACCCATAATTCCTCATTCCCATTTTCCTCATCCAAAACTTTGTAACCTTCTATCTTGGCCATTCCTGCTCCGATTCCCACCGTTCCAACTTTAATGGATTCCCCCAATTCCCACCATTTCATTTGTGTATCCCCTTTCCTCTTCCCATGATTCAAAAATTACCCACAATTCCACTTTATCAGTTTTTCCCCTCTATCTTTTCCATTCTTTATCCGATTCTGACCATTCCAACTTTAATCAATTCCCCCAATGCCCGCCACTCCATTTTTACCCACAATTCAAAAATTACCCATAATTCCACTTTTTCAGTTTTTCCCTTCTATCTTTGCCATTCTTCATCCGATTCTGACCGTTCCAACTTTCATCAATTCCCCCGATGCCCGCCACTCCATTTTTACCCACAATTCAAAAATTACCCATAATTCCACTTTTTCAGTTTTTCCCTTCTATCTTTGCCATTCTTCATCCAATTGCGACCGTTCCAACTTGAATCAATTCCCCCAATTCCCGCCATTACATGGTGGTATCTATTTTCTTCTTACCTGAATTAAAAAATTACCCACAATTCCACTTTTTCAGTTTTTCCCTTCTATCTTTTCCATTCTTCATCCGATTGTGACCGTTCCAACATTAATCAATTCCCCTGATGCCCGCCACTCCATTTTTACCCACAATTCAAAAATTACCCATAATTCCACTTTTTCAGTTTTTCCCTTCTATCTTTGCCATTCTTCATCCGATTCTGACCGTTCCAACTTTCATCAATTCCCCCGATGCCCGCCACTCCATTTTTACCCACAATTCAAAAATTACCCATAATTCCACTTTTTCAGTTTTTCCCTTCTATCTTTGCCATTCTTCATCCGATTCTGACCGTTCCAACTTTAATCAATTCCCCCAATGCCCGCCACTCCATTTTTACCCACAATTCAAAAATTACCCATAATTCCACTTTTTCAGTTTTTCCCTTCTATCTTCACCATTCTTCATCCGATTTTTACCGTTCTAACTTTAATCCATTCTCCCAATGCCCGCCACTCCATTTTTACTCACAATTCAAAAATTTCCCACAATTCCACTTTTTCAGTTTTTCCCTTCTACCTTTGCCATTCTTCATCCGATTGCGACCGTTCCAAGTTTAATCGATTCATCCAATTCCCCCCATTCAATGGTAGTTTGAATTTTCTTCTTTCCAGAGTTCAAAAATTACCCACAATTCCACTTTTTCAGTTTATCACTTCTATCTTTGTCATTCTTCATCCGATTCGGACCGTTCCAACTTTAATCAATTCCCCCAATTCCCACCATTCCACATCATTCAACACCTTTGCCTTCAGAGGTTACACCTTCACACGCAATTTCTTCAGAAATTGCAAATATTCTAGTTATTATTATTATTATTATTATTATTCCGCCCTGTTTTTCGGCACGTTTCAACTCATTCCCAGTTTATTTAATTCACCCCGTTCCACTTTCATGTTATTCCACTTATTCGGGAATGAGGGGTTTCCATTTTTCACATTCCAAATATTCACAGTTTTCCCAGAATTCCCGGTTTTCCACCCCAAAAAGTTCCATTGACTTACATTGGGTCATTTTTCGTTTCATTATTACAGCTTTCCTTTTTAATATTTTCAATATTTAACTCATACATCTCGTCTTAGGGATCCTTCCCGTCATTCCAGTAATTAATACATTTCAATATTTTCCCATAATTCCATATTTTTCCATCTTTAAATATCCATAATTCATTTCCAATGGGAGGGCTTCCCATTCATTCCCAATGGGAGATTGAACATTTCACATTTTGAGCTTTCCTTTTTCATATTCATAACATTTAACTCATTCATTCTGCCTTATGGCTCATTCCCATCATTCCTAGAGTTCATAATTATTCATATTTTCCCATAATTCCATATTTTTCACCTATTACAATTCATAATTCATTCCCAATGGCCGATTTAACATTTCTTATTTGAAGCTTCCCAATACCACATTTAAATCATTCAGCTAATGCATTTCACATTGTCATCATTATACATTATAACACATTCCAGTATTTCATAAATATATTAAAAATATTACCCATAATTCCTCATTCCCATTTTATTCAACAAAACTTTGTAACGTTCTATCTCGGCCATTCCTGCTCCGATTCCCACCGTTCCAACTTTAATCGATTCCACTGATGCCCGCCATTCCATTCGTGTATCCATTTACCTCTTCTCAAAATTAAAAATTTTGTCACAATTCCACACACTGTACCTTTAATAAACCAATTCATTTTCAATGAGGTCATTCATTGTGTGGGCGTTTCGCCTTCGGTGACTGCTGGTTAGGAAGACAAAGTACTCCGTTTCCCAAGGGGTCGTCAAGCGGCCATCTTGGACACTTGCCCACATACACTGAGACTCCATTTCCCATCAACCCTCAGGGGCGGCCATCTTGGATATCTGATCAGACATCTCTTGAGCGCTCAGCCCAACTTCCACCCAGGATGGCGGCCATCTTGGTTAACTCAGAACAATAAAAACAACACTCTCCTAATGTTGAACATCCAAACTAATAATTATAATCCCCCAAAATTCAGAATTTGAACTTTAAGTGTACTTTTTTCTTACTTTTTGAAATTTTGTGATATTTTACAAAATTCAAAAAATTGTTGTTTTTTTCACTTTAATGACTACAGGTGTTTGTCCGATTCAGTTTGACTCAGCGTTTAACCGTTCATCTTGACCCTGCCTATGACCTCAGGGTGTCATTTACCCACAATGCATCTGTTTTGCATAAGTAGTAGCCCCCTAAAACTCGCGAAAAATGCAATTTTTTTTGTTTCCTCTTGTGATATCTCCATTTGCGTCCGACCTATACTTATCATTCCAACTTTAGGTGTTTCCCATTCTGGGTTAGATTGCCAAGAACACCCCCGCACCAACAATTTATAGTTTTTCCCATTTTTTACCCATAATTCCTCAGTTAATTGTTCTCGCCAAAACATTTTAACCTTCTGTCTTTGCCATTCTTCATCCGATTCCCACCGTTCCAACTTTATATGATTCCATTCATCCCCGCCAATTCATTGGCGTATTCATTTACCTCTTACCAGAATTCAAAGATTTACCACAATTCCACACACTGTACCTTTAATGAACCAATTCATTTTCAATGCGGTCATTCATTGTGTGGGCGTTTGGCCTTCGGTGACTACTGTTCAGGTAGACAAAGTACTCCATTTCCCATGGGGTCGTCAAGCGGCCATCTTGGACACTTGCCCACATACACTGAGACTCCATTTCCCATCAACCCTAGGGGCGGCCATCTTGGATATCTGATCAGACATCTCATGAGCGCTCAGCCCAACTTCCACCCAGGATGGCGGCCATCTTGGTTAACTCAGAACAATAAAAACAACACTCTCCTAATGTTGAACATCCAAACTATTAAATATAATCCCCCAAAATTCAGAATTTGAACTTTAAGTGTACTTTTTTCTCACTTTTTGAAATTTTGTGATATTTTACTAAATTCATAAAATTTTTGTTTTTTTCTCTTTAATGACTACAGGTGTTTGTCCGATTCAGGCCAATTCAGCGTTTAACCGTTCATCTTGACCCTGCCTATGACCTCAGCGTGTCATTTACCCACAATGCATCTGTTTTGCGTAAGTTATAGCCCCCTAAAACTCGCGAAAAATCTGATTTTTTATGTTTCCTCTTGTGATATCTCCATTTGCGTCCGACCTATACTTATCATTCCAACTTTAGGTGTTTCCCATTCTGGGTTAGATTGCCAAGAACACCCCCGCACCAACAATTTATAGTTTTTCCCATTTTTTACCCATAATTCCTCAGTTAATTGTTCTCGCCAAAACATTTTAACCTTCTGTCTTTGCCATTCTTCATCCGATTCCCACCGTTCCAACTTTATATGATTCCATTCATCCCCGCCAATTCATTGGTGTATTCATTTACCTCTTACCAGAATTCAAAGATTTACCACAATTCCACACACTGTACCTTTAATGAACCAATTCATTTTCAATGCGGTCATTCATTGTGTGGGCGTTTGGCCTTCGGTGACTACTGTTCAGGTAGACAAAGTACTCCATTTCCCATGGGGTCGTCAAGCGGCCATCTTGGACACTTGCCCACATACACTGAGACTCCATTTCCCATCAACCCTCAGGGGCGGCCATCTTGGATATCTGATCAGACATCTCATGAGCGCTCAGCCCAACTTCCACCCAGGATGGCGGCCATCTTGGTTAACTCAGAACAATAAAAACAACACTCTCCTAATGTTGAACATCCAAACTATTAAATATAATCCCCCAAAATTCAGAATTTGAACTTTAAGTGTACTTTTTTCTCACTTTTTGAAATTTTGTGATATTTTACTAAATTCATAAAATTTTTGTTTTTTTCTCTTTAATGACTACAGGTGTTTGTCCGATTCAGGCCAAGTCAGCGTTTAACCGTTCATCTTGACCCTGCCTATGACCTCAGAGTGTCATTTACCCACAATGCATCTGTTTTGCGTAAGTTATAGCCCCCTAAAACTCGCGAAAAATCTGATTTTTTATGTTTCCTCTTGTGATATCTCCATTTGCGTCCGACATATACTTATTGTTTCAATTTTAGGTGTTTCCCATCATGGGTTAGATTGCCAAGAACACCCCCGCACCAACAATTTATAGTTTTTCCCATTTTTTTACCCATAATTCCTCAGTTAATTGTTCTCGCCAAAACATTGTAACCTTCTGTCTTTGCCATTCTTCATCCGATTCCCACCGTTCCAACTTTATATGATTCCATTCATCCCCGCCAATTCATTGGTGTATTCATTTACCTCTTACCAGAATTCAAAGATTTACCACAATTCCACACACTGTACCTTTAATGAACCAATTCATTTTCAATGCGGTCATTCATTGTGTGGGCGTTTGGCCTTCGGTGACTACTGTTCAGGTAGACAAAGTACTCCATTTCCCATGGGGTCGTCAAGCGGCCATCTTGGACACTTGCCCACATACACTGAGACTCCATTTCCCATCAACCCTCAGGGGCGGCCATCTTGGATATCTGATCAGACATCTCATGAGCGCTCAGCCCAACTTCCACCCAGGATGGCGGCCATCTTGGTTAACTCAGAACAATAAAAACAACACTCTCCTAATGTTGAACATCCAAACTATTAAATATAATCCCCCAAAATTCAGAATTTGAACTTTAAGTGTACTTTTTTCTCACTTTTTGAAATTTTGTGATATTTTACTAAATTCATAAAATTTTTGTTTTTTTCTCTTTAATGACTACAGGTGTTTGTCCGATTCAGGCCAAGTCAGCGTTTAACCGTTCATCTTGACCCTGCCTATGACCTCAGAGTGTCATTTACCCACAATGCATCTGTTTTGCGTAAGTTATAGCCCCCTAAAACTCGCGAAAAATCTGATTTTTTATGTTTCCTCTTGTGATATCTCCATTTGCGTCCGACATATACTTATTGTTTCAATTTTAGGTGTTTCCCATCATGGGTTAGATTGCCAAGAACACCCCCGCACCAACAATTTATAGTTTTTCCCATTTTTTTACCCATAATTCCTCAGTTAATTGTTCTCGCCAAAACATTGTAACCTTCTGTCTTTGCCATTCTTCATCCGATTCCCACCGTTCCAACTTTATATGATTCCATTCATCCCCGCCAATTCATTGGTGTATTCATTTACCTCTTACCAGAATTCAAAGATTTACCACAATTCCACACACTGTACCTTTAATGAACCAATTCATTTTCAATGCGGTCATTCATTGTGTGGGCGTTTGGCCTTCGGTGACTACTGTTCAGGTAGACAAAGTACTCCATTTCCCATGGGGTCGTCAAGCGGCCATCTTGGACACTTGCCCACATACACTGAGACTCCATTTCCCATCAACCCTCAGGGGCGGCCATCTTGGATATCTGATCAGACATCTCATGAGCGCTCAGCCCAACTTCCACCCAGGATGGTGGCCATCTTGGTTAACTCAGAACAATAAAAACAACACTCTCCTAATGTTGAACATCCAAACTAATAATTATAATCCCCCAAAATTCAGAATTTGAACTTTAAGTGTACTTTTTTCTTACTTTTTGAAATTTTGTGATATTTTACAAAATTCAAAAAATTGTTGTTTTTTTCACTTTAATGACTACAGGTGTTTGTCCGATTCAGTTTGACTCAGCGTTTAACCGTTCATCTTGACCCTGCCTATGACCTCAGGGTGTCATTTACCCACAATGCATCTGTTTTGCATAAGTAGTAGCCCCCTAAAACTCGCGAAAAATGCAATTTTTTTTGTTTCCTCTTGTGATATCTCCATTTGCGTCCGACCTATACTTATCATTCCAACTTTAGGTGTTTCCCATTCTGGGTTAGATTACCAAGAACACCCCCGCACCAACAATTTATAGTTTTTCCCATTTTTTACCCATAATTCCTCAGTTAATTGTTCTCGCCAAAACATTTTAACCTTCTGTCTTTGCCATTCTTCATCCGATTCCCACCGTTCCAACTTTATATGATTCCATTCATCCCCGCCAATTCGTTGGTGTATTCATTTACCTCTTACCAGAATTCAAAGATTTACCACAATTCCACACACTGTACCTTTAATGAACCAATTCATTTTCAATGCGGTCATTCATTGTGTGGGCGTTTGGCCTTCGGTGACTACTGTTCAGGTAGACAAAGTACTCCATTTCCCATGGGGTCGTCAAGCGGCCATCTTGGACACTTGCCCACATACACTGAAACTCCATTTCCCATCAACCCTCAGGGGCGGCCATCTTGGATATCTGATCAGACATCTCATGAGCGCTCAGCCCAACTTCCACCCAGGATGGCGGCCATCTTGGTTAACTCAGAACAATAAAAACAACACTCTCCTAATGTTGAACATCCAAACTATTAAATATAATCCCCCAAAATTCAGAATTTGAACTTTAAGTGTACTTTTTTCTCACTTTTTGAAATTTTGTGATATTTTACTAAATTCATAAAATTTTTGTTTTTTTCACTTTAATGACTACAGGTGTTTGTCCGATTCAGGCCAATTCAGCGTTTAACCGTTCATCTTGACCCTGCCTATGACCTCAGAGTGTCATTTACCCACAATGCATCTGTTTTGCGTAAGTTATAGCCCCCTAAAACTCGCGAAAAATCTGATTTTTTATGTTTCCTCTTGTGATATCTCCATTTGCGTCCGACATATACTTATTGTTTCAATTTTAGGTGTTTCCCATCATGGGTTAGATTGCCAAGAACACCCCCGCACCAACAATTTATAGTTTTTCCCATTTTTTTACCCATAATTCCTCAGTTAATTGTTCTCGCCAAAACATTGTAACCTTCTGTCTTTGCCATTCTTCATCCGATTCCCACCGTTCCAACTTTATATGATTCCATTCATCCCCGCCAATTCATTGGTGTATTCATTTACCTCTTACCAGAATTCAAAGATTTACCACAATTCCACACACTGTACCTTTAATGAACCAATTCATTTTCAATGCGGTCATTCATTGTGTGGGTGTTTGGCCTTCGGTGACTACTGTTCAGGTAGACAAAGTACTCCATTTCCCATGGGGTCGTCAAGCGGCCATCTTGGACACTTGCCCACATACACTGAGACTCCATTTCCCATCAACCCTCAGGGGCGGCCATCTTGGATATCTGATCAGACATCTCATGAGCGCTCAGCCCAACTTCCACCCAGGATGGCGGCCATCTTGGTTAACTCAGAA
Source organism: Hippichthys cyanospilos (assembly GCF_059441005.1). Taxonomy (NCBI): domain Eukaryota; kingdom Metazoa; phylum Chordata; class Actinopteri; order Syngnathiformes; family Syngnathidae; genus Hippichthys; species Hippichthys cyanospilos. Next base: position 22,754,503 of record NC_142378.1, read on the forward strand.
CAATAAAAACAACACTCTCCTAATGTTGAACATCCAAACTATTAAATATAATCCCCCAAAATTCAGAATTTGAACTTTAAGTGTACTTTTTTCTCACTTTTTGAAATTTTGTGATATTTTACTAAATTCATAAAATTTTTGTTTTTTTCTCTTTAATGACTACAGGTGTTTGTCCGATTCAGGCCAATTCAGCGTTTAACCGTTCATCTTGACCCTGCCTATGACCTCAGAGTGTCATTTACCCACAATGCATCTGTTTTGCGTAAGTTATAGCCCCCTAAAACTCGCGAAAAATCTGATTTTTTATGTTTCCTCTTGTGATATCTCCATTTGCGTCCGACCTATACTTATCATTCCAACTTTAGGTGTTTCCCATCATGGGTTAGATTGCCAAGAACACCCCCGCACCAACAATTTATAGTTTTTCCCATTTTTTTACCCATAATTCCTCAGTTAATTGTTCTCGCCAAAACATTGTAACCTTCTGTCTTTGCCATTCTTCATCCGATTCCCACCGTTCTAACTTTATATGATTCCATTCATCCCCGCCAATTCATTGGTGTACTCGTTTACCTCTTACCAGAATTCAAAGTTGCACCACAATTCCACACACTGTACCTTTAATGAACCAATTCATTTTCAATGAGGTCATTCATTGTGTGGGCGTTTGGCCTTTGGTGACTACTGTTGAGGTAGTCAAAGTACTCCATTTCCCATGGGGTCGTCAGGTGGCCATCTTGGACACTTGCCCACATACACTGAGACTCCATTTCCCATCAAACCTCAGGGGTGGCCATCTTGGATATCTGATCCGATATCTTCATCCGATTCCTACCGTTCCAACTTTAAACGATTCCCCTGAGTCCTGCCATTTCATGGTGATATCCTTTTTCTTTTTCCCAGAATTCAAAAACTACCCACAATCCCACTTTCAGTTTTTCCCTTGTATCTTTGTCATTCCTGCTGCGATTTCCACTGTTCCACTTTAATCGATTCCCCCAATGCCCGCCCATCCATTTTTACCCACAATTCAAAAATGACCCACAATTCCGTTTTTTCAGTTTTTCCCTTATATCTTTGCCATTCTTCATCCGATTCCGACCATTCTAACTTTAATCGATTCCCCCAAGTCCCGCCATTCCATGGTGGTATCCGCTTTCTTCCCAGAATTCAAAAATTACCCACAATTCCACTTTTTTCAGTTTTTCCCTTATATCTTTGCCATTCTTCATCCAATTCCGACCGTTCCAACTTTAATCAATTCCCCCAATGCCCGCCAAAGCATTTTTACCCACAATTCAAAAATTACCCACAATTCCACTTCTTTCAGTTTTTCCCCTATATCTTTGCCATTCTTCATCCGATTCCTACCGTTCCAACTTTAATCGATTCCCCATATTCCCGCTATTCCATTCGTGTATCCATTTTTCTCTTCCTACAATTCAAGATTTTCCCACAATTCCTCATTTTTCAGTGTTTTCTTGTATCTTCTACATTGTTTGACCTTTTCAAACAATTCCAAATCTGTATCATTCACATGATGTCACAGATTCAAGCACTCAAACTTTCAACATCACTCTAGCGTTCAGCACCGCTACCTTCAAAGGTTACACCTTCACACGCAATTTCTTCAGGAATTGCATATTTTCTAGTTATTATTATTATTATTATTATTATTCCGCCCTGTTTTTCGGCACGTTTCAACTCATTCCCAGTTTATTTAATTCACCCCGTTCCACTTTCATGTTATTCCACTTATTCGGGAATGAGGGGTTTCCATTTTTCACATTCCAAATATTCACAGTTTTCCCAGAATTCCCGGTTTTCCACCCCAAAAAGTTCCATTGACTTACATTGGGTCATTTTTCGTTTCATTATTACAGCTTTCCTTTTTAATATTTTCAATATTTAACTCATACATCTCGTCTTAGGGATCCTTCCCGTCATTCCAGTAATTAATACATTTCAATATTTTCCCATAATTCCATATTTTTCCATCTTTAAATATCCATAATTCATTTCCAATGGGAGGGCTTCCCATTCATTCCCAATGGGAGATTGAACATTTCACATTTTGAGCTTTCCTTTTTCATATTCATAACATTTAACTCATTCATTCTGCCTTATGGCTCATTCCCATCATTCCTAGAGTTCATAATTATTCATATTTTCCCATAATTCCATATTTTTCACCTATTACAATTCATAATTCATTCCCAATGGCCGATTTAACATTTCTTATTTGAAGCTTCCCAATACCACATTTAAATCATTCAGCTAATGCATTTCACATTGTCATCATTATACATTATAACACATTCCAGTATTTCATAAATATATTAAAAATATTACCCATAATTCCTCATTCCCATTTTATTCAACAAAACTTTGTAACGTTCTATCTCGGCCATTCCTGCTCCGATTCCCACCGTTCCAACTTTAATCGATTCCACTGATGCCCGCCATTCCATTCGTGTATCCATTTACCTCTTCTCAAAATTAAAAATTTTGTCACAATTCCACACACTGTACCTTTAATAAACCAATTCATTTTCAATGAGGTCATTCATTGTGTGGGCGTTTCGCCTTCGGTGACTGCTGGTTAGGAAGACAAAGTACTCCGTTTCCCAAGGGGTCGTCAAGCGGCCATCTTGGACACTTGCCCACATACACTGAGACTCCATTTCCCATCAACCCTCAGGGGCGGCCATCTTGGATATCTGATCAGACATCTCTTGAGCGCTCAGCCCAACTTCCACCCAGGATGGCGGCCATCTTGGTTAACTCAGAACAATAAAAACAACACTCTCCTAATGTTGAACATCCAAACTAATAATTATAATCCCCCAAAATTCAGAATTTGAACTTTAAGTGTACTTTTTTCTTACTTTTTGAAATTTTGTGATATTTTACAAAATTCAAAAAATTGTTGTTTTTTTCACTTTAATGACTACAGGTGTTTGTCCGATTCAGTTTGACTCAGCGTTTAACCGTTCATCTTGACCCTGCCTATGACCTCAGGGTGTCATTTACCCACAATGCATCTGTTTTGCATAAGTAGTAGCCCCCTAAAACTCGCGAAAAATGCAATTTTTTTTGTTTCCTCTTGTGATATCTCCATTTGCGTCCGACCTATACTTATCATTCCAACTTTAGGTGTTTCCCATTCTGGGTTAGATTGCCAAGAACACCCCCGCACCAACAATTTATAGTTTTTCCCATTTTTTACCCATAATTCCTCAGTTAATTGTTCTCGCCAAAACATTTTAACCTTCTGTCTTTGCCATTCTTCATCCGATTCCCACCGTTCCAACTTTATATGATTCCATTCATCCCCGCCAATTCATTGGCGTATTCATTTACCTCTTACCAGAATTCAAAGATTTACCACAATTCCACACACTGTACCTTTAATGAACCAATTCATTTTCAATGCGGTCATTCATTGTGTGGGCGTTTGGCCTTCGGTGACTACTGTTCAGGTAGACAAAGTACTCCATTTCCCATGGGGTCGTCAAGCGGCCATCTTGGACACTTGCCCACATACACTGAGACTCCATTTCCCATCAACCCTCAGGGGCGGCCATCTTGGATATCTGATCAGACATCTCATGAGCGCTCAGCCCAACTTCCACCCAGGATGGCGGCCATCTTGGTTAACTCAGAACAATAAAAACAACACTCTCCTAATGTTGAACATCCAAACTATTAAATATAATCCCCCAAAATTCAGAATTTGAACTTTAAGTGTACTTTTTTCTCACTTTTTGAAATTTTGTGATATTTTACTAAATTCATAAAATTTTTGTTTTTTTCTCTTTAATGACTACAGGTGTTTGTCCGATTCAGGCCAATTCAGCGTTTAACCGTTCATCTTGACCCTGCCTATGACCTCAGAGTGTCATTTACCCACAATGCATCTGTTTTGCGTAAGTTATAGCCCCCTAAAACTCGCGAAAAATCTGATTTTTTATGTTTCCTCTTGTGATATCTCCATTTGCGTCCGACATATACTTATTGTTTCAATTGTAGGTGTTTCCCATCATGGGTTAGATTGCCAAGAACACCCCCGCACCAACAATTTATAGTTTTTCCCATTTTTTTACCCATAATTCCTCAGTTAATTGTTCTCGCCAAAACATTGTAACCTTCTGTCTTTGCCATTCTTCATCCGATTCCCACCGTTCCAACTTTATATGATTCCATTCATCCCCGCCAATTCATTGGTGTATTCATTTACCTCTTACCAGAATTCAAAGATTTACCACAATTCCACACACTGTACCTTTAATGAACCAATTCATTTTCAATGCGGTCATTCATTGTGTGGGCGTTTGGCCTTCGGTGACTACTGTTCAGGTAGACAAAGTACTCCATTTCCCATGGGGTCGTCAAGCGGCCATCTTGGACACTTGCCCACATACACTGAGACTCCATTTCCCATCAACCCTCAGGGGCGGCCATCTTGGATATCCGATCAGACATCTCATGAGCGCTCAGCCCAACTTCCACCCAGGATGGCGGCCATCTTGGTTAACTCAGAACAATAAAAACAACACTCTCCTAATGTTGAACATCCAAACTATTAAATATAATCCCCCAAATTTCAGAATTTGAACTTTAAGTGTACTTTTTTCTCACTTTTTGAAATTTTGTGATATTTTACTAAATTCATAAAATTTTTGTTTTTTTCTCTTTAATGACTACAGGTGTTTGTCCGATTCAGGCCAATTCAGCGTTTAACCGTTCATCTTGACCCTGCCTATGACCTCAGAGTGTCATTTACCCACAATGCATCTGTTTTGCGTAAGTTATAGCCCCCTAAAACTCGCGAAAAATCTGATTTTTTATGTTTCCTCTTGTGATATCTCCATTTGCGTCCGACATATACTCATTGTTTCAATTTTAGGTGTTTCCCATCATGGGTTAGATTGCCAAGAACACCCCCGCACCAACAATTTATAGTTTTTCCCATTTTTTTACCCATAATTCCTCAGTTAATTGTTTTCGCCAAAACATTGTAACCTTCTGTCTTTGCCATTCTTCATCCGATTCCCACCGTTCTAACTTTATATGATTCCATTCATCCCCGCCAATTCATTGGTGTACTCGTTTACCTCTTACCAGAATTCAAAGTTGCACCACAATTCCACACACTGTACCTTTAATGAACCAATTCATTTTCAATGAGGTCATTCATTGTGTGGGCGTTTGGCCTTTGGTGACTACTGTTGAGGTAGTCAAAGTACTCCATTTCCCATGGGGTCGTCAGGTGGCCATCTTGGACACTTGCCCACATACACTGAGACTCCATTTCCCATCAAACCTCAGGGGTGGCCATCTTGGATATCTGATCCGATATCTTCATCCGATTCCTACCGTTCCAACTTTAAACAATTCCCCTGAGTCCTGCCATTTCATGGTGATATCCTTTTTCTTTTTCCCAGAATTCAAAAACTACCCACAATCCCACTTTCAGTTTTTCCCTTGTATCTTTGTCATTCTTGCTGCGATTTCCACTGTTCCAACTTTAATCGATTCCCCCAATGCCCGCCCATCCATTTTTACCCACAATTCAAAAATGACCCACAATTCCGTTTTTTCAGTTTTTCCCTTATATCTTTGCCATTCTTCATCCGATTCCGACCATTCTAACTTTAATCGATTCCCCCAAGTCCCGCCATTCCATGGTGGTATCCGCTTTCTTCCCAGAATTCAAAAATTACCCACAATTCCACTTTTTTCAGTTTTTCCCTTATATCTTTGCCATTCTTCATCCAATTCCGACCGTTCCAACTTTATTCAATTCCCCCAACGCCCGCCAATGCATTTTTACGTACAATTCAAAAATTACCCACAATTCCACTTTTTCAGTTTTTTCCTTATATCTTTGCCATTCTTCACTCGATTCCGACCATTCCAACTTTAATCGATTCCTCGAAGTCCCACCATTCCACGGTGGTATCCGCTTTCTTCCCAGAGTTCAAAAATTACCCACAATTCCACTTTTTCAGTTTTTCCCTTGTATTTTAGCCATTCCTGCTGCGATTTCCTTCGTTCCAACTTTAATCGATTCCCCCAATGCCCGCTAATGCATTTTTACCCACAATTCAAAAATTACCCACAATTCCACTTTTTCAGTTTTTTCCTTTTATCTTTGCCATTCTTCACTCGATTCCGACCATTCCAACTTTAATCGATTCCTCGAAGTCCCACCATTCCACGGTGGTTTCCGCTTTCTTCCCAGAGTTCAAAAATTACCCACAATTCCACTTTTTCAGTTTTTCCCTTGTAACTTTGCCATTCCTGCTGCGATTTCCACCGTTCCAACTTTAATCGTTTCTCCCAATGCCCACCCATCCATTTTTACCCACATTTCAAAAATTACCCACAATTCCACTATTTCTGTTTTTCCCTTATATCTTTGCCATTCTTCATCCAATTCCGACCGTTCCAACTTTAATCAATTCCCCCAATGCCCGCCAAAGCATTTTTACCCACAATTCAAAAATTACCCACAATTCCACTTCTTTCAGTTTTTCCCCTATATCTTTGCCATTCTTCATCCGATTCCTACCGTTCCAACTTTAATCGATTCCCCATATTCCCGCTATTCCATTCGTGTATCCATTTTTCTCTTCCTACAATTCAAGATTTTCCCACAATTCCTCATTTTTCAGTGTTTTCTTGTATCTTCTACATTGTTTGACCTTTTCAAACAATTCCAAATCTGTATCATTCACATGATGTCACAGATTCAAGCACTCAAACTTTCAACATCACTCTAGCGTTCAGCACCGCTACCTTCAAAGGTTACACCTTCACACGCAATTTCTTCAGGAATTGCATATTTTCTAGTTATTATTATTATTATTATTATTATTCCGCCCTGTTTTTCGGCACGTTTCAACTCATTCCCAGTTTATTTAATTCACCCCGTTCCACTTTCATGTTATTCCACTTATTCGGGAATGAGGGGTTTCCATTTTTCACATTCCAAATATTCACAGTTTTCCCAGAATTCCCGGTTTTCCACCCCAAAAAGTTCCATTGACTTACATTGGGTCATTTTTCGTTTCATTATTACAGCTTTCCTTTTTAATATTTTCAATATTTAACTCATACATCTCGTCTTAGGGATCCTTCCCGTCATTCCAGTAATTAATACATTTCAATATTTTCCCATAATTCCATATTTTTCCATCTTTAAATATCCATAATTCATTTCCAATGGGAGGGCTTCCCATTCATTCCCAATGGGAGATTGAACATTTCACATTTTGAGCTTTCCTTTTTCATATTCATAACATTTAACTCATTCATTCTGCCTTATGGCTCATTCCCATCATTCCTAGAGTTCATAATTATTCATATTTTCCCATAATTCCATATTTTTCACCTATTACAATTCATAATTCATTCCCAATGGCCGATTTAACATTTCTTATTTGAAGCTTCCCAATACCACATTTAAATCATTCAGCTAATGCATTTCACATTGTCATCATTATACATTATAACACATTCCAGTATTTCATAAATATATTAAAAATATTACCCATAATTCCTCATTCCCATTTTATTCAACAAAACTTTGTAACGTTCTATCTCGGCCATTCCTGCTCCGATTCCCACCGTTCCAACTTTAATCGATTCCACTGATGCCCGCCATTCCATTCGTGTATCCATTTACCTCTTCTCAAAATTAAAAATTTTGTCACAATTCCACACACTGTACCTTTAATAAACCAATTCATTTTCAATGAGGTCATTCATTGTGTGGGCGTTTCGCCTTCGGTGACTGCTGGTTAGGAAGACAAAGTACTCCGTTTCCCAAGGGGTCGTCAAGCGGCCATCTTGGACACTTGCCCACATACACTGAGACTCCATTTCCCATCAACCCTCAGGGGCGGCCATCTTGGATATCTGATCAGACATCTCTTGAGCGCTCAGCCCAACTTCCACCCAGGATGGCGGCCATCTTGGTTAACTCAGAACAATAAAAACAACACTCTCCTAATGTTGAACATCCAAACTAATAATTATAATCCCCCAAAATTCAGAATTTGAACTTTAAGTGTACTTTTTTCTCACTTTTTGAAATTTTGTGATATTTTACTAAATTCATAAAATTTTTGTTTTTTTCTCTTTAATGACTACAGGTGTTTGTCCGATTCAGGCCAAGTCAGCGTTTAACCGTTCATCTTGACCCTGCCTATGACCTCAGAGTGTCATTTACCCACAATGCATCTGTTTTGCGTAAGTTATAGCCCCCTAAAACTCGCGAAAAATCTGATTTTTTATGTTTCCTCTTGTGATATCTCCATTTGCGTCCGACATATACTTATTGTTTCAATTTTAGGTGTTTCCCATCATGGGTTAGATTGCCAAGAACACCCCCGCACCAACAATTTATAGTTTTTCCCATTTTTTTACCCATAATTCCTCAGTTAATTGTTCTCGCCAAAACATTGTAACCTTCTGTCTTTGCCATTCTTCATCCGATTCCCACCGTTCCAACTTTATATGATTCCATTCATCCCCGCCAATTCATTGGTGTATTCATTTACCTCTTACCAGAATTCAAAGATTTACCACAATTCCACACACTGTACCTTTAATGAACCAATTCATTTTCAATGCGGTCATTCATTGTGTGGGCGTTTGGCCTTCGGTGACTACTGTTCAGGTAGACAAAGTACTCCATTTCCCATGGGGTCGTCAAGCGGCCATCTTGGACACTTGCCCACATACACTGAGACTCCATTTCCCATCAACCCTCAGGGGCGGCCATCTTGGATATCTGATCAGACATCTCATGAGCGCTCAGCCCAACTTCCACCCAGGATGGCGGCCATCTTGGTTAACTCAGAACAATAAAAACAACACTCTCCTAATGTTGAACATCCAAACTAATAATTATAATCCCCCAAAATTCAGAATTTGAACTTTAAGTGTACTTTTTTCTTACTTTTTGAAATTTTGTGATATTTTACAAAATTCAAAAAATTGTTGTTTTTTTCACTTTAATGACTACAGGTGTTTGTCCGATTCAGTTTGACTCAGCGTTTAACCGTTCATCTTGACCCTGCCTATGACCTCAGGGTGTCATTTACCCACAATGCATCTGTTTTGCATAAGTAGTAGCCCCCTAAAACTCGCGAAAAATGCAATTTTTTTTGTTTCCTCTTGTGATATCTCCATTTGCGTCCGACCTATACTTATCATTCCAACTTTAGGTGTTTCCCATTCTGGGTTAGATTGCCAAGAACACCCCCGCACCAACAATTTATAGTTTTTCCCATTTTTTACCCATAATTCCTCAGTTAATTGTTCTCGCCAAAACATTTTAACCTTCTGTCTTTGCCATTCTTCATCCGATTCCCACCGTTCCAACTTTATATGATTCCATTCATCCCCGCCAATTCATTGGTGTATTCATTTACCTCTTACCAGAATTCAAAGATTTACCACAATTCCACACACTGTACCTTTAATGAACCAATTCATTTTCAATGCGGTCATTCATTGTGTGGGCGTTTGGCCTTCGGTGACTACTGTTCAGGTAGACAAAGTACTCCATTTCCCATGGGGTCGTCAAGCGGCCATCTTGGACACTTGCCCACATACACTGAAACTCCATTTCCCATCAACCCTCAGGGGCGGCCATCTTGGATATCTGATCAGACATCTCATGAGCGCTCAGCCCAACTTCCACCCAGGATGGCGGCCATCTTGGTTAACTCAGAACAATAAAAACAACACTCTCCTAATGTTGAACATCCAAACTATTAAATATAATCCCCCAAAATTCAGAATTTGAACTTTAAGTGTACTTTTTTCTCACTTTTTGAAATTTTGTGATATTTTACTAAATTCATAAAATTTTTGTTTTTTTCACTTTAATGACTACAGGTGTTTGTCCGATTCAGGCCAATTCAGCGTTTAACCGTTCATCTTGACCCTGCCTATGACCTCAGAGTGTCATTTACCCACAATGCATCTGTTTTGCGTAAGTTATAGCCCCCTAAAACTCGCGAAAAATCTGATTTTTTATGTTTCCTCTTGTGATATCTCCATTTGCGTCCGACATATACTTATTGTTTCAATTTTAGGTGTTTCCCATCATGGGTTAGATTGCCAAGAACACCCCCGCACCAACAATTTATAGTTTTTCCCATTTTTTTACCCATAATTCCTCAGTTAATTGTTCTCGCCAAAACATTGTAACCTTCTGTCTTTGCCATTCTTCATCCGATTCCCACCGTTCCAACTTTATATGATTCCATTCATCCCCGCCAATTCATTGGTGTATTCATTTACCTCTTACCAGAATTCAAAGATTCACCACAATTCCACACACTGTACCTTTAATGAACCAATTCATTTTCAATGCGGTCATTCATTGTGTGGGCGTTTGGCCTTCGGTGACTACTGTTCAGGTAGACAAAGTACTCCATTTCCCATGGGGTCGTCAAGCGGCCATCTTGGACACTTGCCCACATACACTGAGACTCCATTTCCCATCAACCCTCAGGGGCGGCCATCTTGGATATCTGATCAGACATCTCATGAGCGCTCAGCCCAACTTCCACCCAGGATGGCGGCCATCTTGGTTAACTCAGAACAATAAAAACAACACTCTCCTAATGTTGAACATCCAAACTATTAAATATAATCCCCCAAAATTCAGAATTTGAACTTTAAGTGTACTTTTTTCTCACTTTTTGAAATTTTGTGATATTTTACTAAATTCATAAAATTTTTGTTTTTTTCTCTTTAATGACTACAGGTGTTTGTCCGATTCAGGCCAATTCAGCGTTTAACCGTTCATCTTGACCCTGCCTATGACCTCAGAGTGTCATTTACCCACAATGCATCTGTTTTGCGTAAGTTATAGCCCCCTAAAACTCGCGAAAAATCTGATTTTTTATGTTTCCTCTTGTGATATCTCCATTTGCGTCCGACATATACTTATTGTTTCAATTTTAGGTGTTTCCCATCATGGGTTAGATTGCCAAGGACACCCCCGCACCAACAATTTATAGTTTTTCCCATTTTTTTACCCATAATTCCTCAGTTAATTGTTCTCGCCAAAACATTGTAACCTTCTGTCTTTGCCATTCTTCATCCGATTCCCACCGTTCTAACTTTATATGATTCCATTCATCCCCGCCAATTCATTGGTGTACTCGTTTACCTCTTACCAGAATTCAAAGTTGCACCACAATTCCACACACTGTACCTTTAATGAACCAATTCATTTTCAATGAGGTCATTCATTGTGTGGGCGTTTGGCCTTTGGTGACTACTGTTGAGGTAGTCAAAGTACTCCATTTCCCATGGGGTCGTCAGGTGGCCATCTTGGACACTTGCCCACATACACTGAGACTCCATTTCCCATCAAACCTCAGGGGTGGCCATCTTGATATCTGATCCGATATCTTCATCCGATTCCTACCGTTCCAACTTTAAACGATTCCCCTGAGTCCTGCCATTTCATGGTGATATCCTTTTTCTTTTTCCCAGAATTCAAAAACTACCCACAATCCCACTTTCAGTTTTTCCCTTGTATCTTTGTCATTCTTGCTGCGATTTCCACTGTTCCAACTTTAATCGATTCCCCCAATGCCCGCCCATCCATTTTTACCCACAATTCAAAAATGACCCACAATTCCGTTTTTTCAGTTTTTCCCTTATATCTTTGCCATTCTTCATCCGATTCCGACCATTCTAACTTTAATCGATTCCCCCAAGTCCCGCCATTCCATGGTGGTATCCGCTTTCTTCCCAGAATTCAAAAATTACCCACAATTCCACTTTTTTCAGTTTTTCCCTTATATCTTTGCCATTCTTCATCCAATTCCGACCGTTCCAACTTTATTCAATTCCCCCAACGCCCGCCAATGCATTTTTACGTACAATTCAAAAATTACCCACAATTCCACTTTTTCAGTTTTTTCCTTATATCTTTGCCATTCTTCACTCGATTCCGACCATTCCAACTTTAATCGATTCCTCGAAGTCCCACCATTCCACGGTGGTATCCGCTTTCTTCCCAGAGTTCAAAAATTACCCACAATTCCACTTTTTCAGTTTTTCCCTTGTATTTTAGCCATTCCTGCTGCGATTTCCTTCGTTCCAACTTTAATCGATTCCCCCAATGCCCGCTAATGCATTTTTACCCACAATTCAAAAATTACCCACAATTCCACTTTTTCAGTTTTTTCCTTTTATCTTTGCCATTCTTCACTCGATTCCGACCATTCCAACTTTAATCGATTCCTCGAAGTCCCACCATTCCACGGTGGTTTCCGCTTTCTTCCCAGAGTTCAAAAATTACCCACAATTCCACTTTTTCAGTTTTTCCCTTGTAACTTTGCCATTCCTGCTGCGATTTCCACCGTTCCAACTTTAATCGTTTCTCCCAATGCCCACCCATCCATTTTTACCCACATTTCAAAAATTACCCACAATTCCACTATTTCTGTTTTTCCCTTATATCTTTGCCATTCTTCATCCAATTCCGACCGTTCCAACTTTAATCAATTCCCCCAATGCCCGCCAAAGCATTTTTACCCACAATTCAAAAATTACCCACAATTCCACTTCTTTCAGTTTTTCCCCTATATCTTTGCCATTCTTCATCCGATTCCTACCGTTCCAACTTTAATCGATTCCCCATATTCCCGCTATTCCATTCGTGTATCCATTTTTCTCTTCCTACAATTCAAGATTTTCCCACAATTCCTCATTTTTCAGTGTTTTCTTGTATCTTCTACATTGTTTGACCTTTTCAAACAATTCCAAATCTGTATCATTCACATGATGTCACAGATTCAAGCACTCAAACTTTCAACATCACTCTAGCGTTCAGCACCGCTACCTTCAAAGGTTACACCTTCACACGCAATTTCTTCAGGAATTGCATATTTTCTAGTTATTATTATTATTATTATTATTCTACTTCTGCCTGTTTTTCGACGGGTTTCAGCTCATTCCCAGTTTATCCGATTCACACCGTTCCAATTTCACATTATTCCAGTAAAGCGCCCGAAGGGCGTTTCCATTTTTGGAATTCCAAGTATTCACAGTTTTCCCAGAATTCCCGGTTTTCCACCCCAAAAAGTCCCATTGACTAACATTGGGTCATATTTTGTTTCATTATTACAGCTCTCCCTTTTCATATTTTCAATATTTAACTTATTCATCTCGTTATAGGGATCCTTCCTATCATTCCAGTAATTAATACATTCCAATATTTTCCCATAATTCCATATTTTTCATCCTTCAAATATTCATAATTCATTTCCAATGGGAGGGCTTCCCATTCATTCCCAATGGGAGATTAAACATTTCACATTTTGAGCTTTCCTATTTCATATTCATAACATTTAACTCATACATTTCGCCTGTTGGCTCATTCCCACTATTGTAACAATTAATAATTTTCAATATTTTCCCATAATTACATATTTTTCATGTATAACAATTCATAATTCATTCCCAGTGGCGGACTTAACATTTTTTATTTAAAGCTTCTCCACTTCACACTCACATTAATCAGTTAATACATTCCCCAATTTGAATACTACTCATATTCACACCTTCCAGTAATTCATAACTATTTTCATATTTTTACCCATAATTCCTCATTCCCATTTTCCTCATCCAAAACTTTGTAACCTTCTATCTTGGCCATTCCTGCTCCGATTCCCACCGTTCCAACTTTAATGGATTCCCCCAATTCCCACCATTTCATTTGTGTATCCCCTTTCCTCTTCCCATGATTCAAAAATTACCCACAATTCCACTTTATCAGTTTGTCCCCTCTATCTTTTCCATTCTTTATCCGATTCTGACCATTCCAACTTTAATCAATTCCCCCAATGCCCGCCACTCCATTTTTACCCACAATTCAAAAATTACCCATAATTCCACTTTTTCAGTTTTTCCCTTCTATCTTTGCCATTCTTCATCCGATTCTGACCGTTCCAACTTTCATCAATTCCCCCGATGCCCGCCACTCCATTTTTACCCACAATTCAAAAATTACCCATAATTCCACTTTTTCAGTTTTTCCCTTCTATCTTTGCCATTCTTCATCCAATTGCGACCGTTCCAACTTGAATCAATTCCCCCAATTCCCGCCATTACATGGTGGTATCTATTTTCTTCTTACCTGAATTAAAAAATTACCCACAATTCCACTTTTTCAGTTTTTCCCTTCTATCTTTTCCATTCTTCATCCGATTGTGACCGTTCCAACATTAATCAATTCCCCTGATGCCCGCCACTCCATTTTTACCCACAATTCAAAAATTACCCATAATTCCACTTTTTCAGTTTTTCCCTTCTATCTTTGCCATTCTTCATCCGATTCTGACCGTTCCAACTTTCATTAATTCCCCCGATGCCCGCCACTCCATTTTTACCCACAATTCAAAAATTACCCATAATTCCACTTTTTCAGTTTTTCCCTTCTATCTTTGCCATTCTTCATCCGATTCTGACCGTTCCAACTTTAATCAATTCCCCCAATGCCCGCCACTCCATTTTTACCCACAATTCAAAAATTACCCATAATTCCACTTTTTCAGTTTTTCCCTTCTATCTTCACCATTCTTCATCCGATTTTTACCGTTCTAACTTTAATCCATTCTCCCAATGCCCGCCACTCCATTTTTACTCACAATTAAAAAATTTCCCACAATTCCACTTTTTCAGTTTTTCCCTTCTACCTTTGCCATTCTTCATCCGATTGCGACCGTTCCAAGTTTAATCGATTCATCCAATTCCCCCCATTCAATGGTAGTTTGAATTTTCTTCTTTCCAGAGTTCAAAAATTACCCACAATTCCACTTTTTCAGTTTATCACTTCTATCTTTGTCATTCTTCATCCGATTCGGACCGTTCCAACTTTAATCAATTCCCCCAATTCCCACCATTCCACATCATTCAACACCTTTGCCTTCAGAGGTTACACCTTCACACGCAATTTCTTCAGAAATTGCAAATATTCTAGTTATTGTGTGAAGGTGGAACCTTCACACATATGTTATTGTGCTCGGCCATTTTCTTTATTGTGTGAAGGTGGAACCTTCACACATATGTTATTGTGTTCGGCCATTTTCTTTATTATTATTATTATTATTATTATTCTTATTCTGCCTGTTTTTCGACGGGTTTCAGCTCATTCCCAGTTTATCCGATTCACACCGTTCCAATTTCACATTATTCCAGTAAAGCGCCCGAAGGGCGTTTCCATTTTTGGAATTCCAAGTATTCACAGTTTTCCCAGAATTCCCGGTTTTCCACCCCAAAAAGTCCCATTGACTAACATTGGGTCATATTTTGTTTCATTATTACAGCTCTCCCTTTTCATATTTTCAATATTTAACTTATTCATCTCGTTATAGGGATCCTTCCTATCATTCCAGTAATTAATACATTCCAATATTTTCCCATAATTCCATATTTTTCATCCTTCAAATATTCATAATTCATTTCCAATGGGAGGGCTTCCCATTCATTCCCAATGGGAGATTAAACATTTCACATTTTGAGCTTTCCTATTTCATATTCATAACATTTAACTCATACATTTCGCCTGTTGGCTCATTCCCACTATTGTAACAATTAATAATTTTCAATATTTTCCCATAATTACATATTTTTCATGTATAACAACTCATAATTCATTCCCAGTGGCGGACTTAACATTTTTTATTTAAAGCTTCTCCACTTCACACTCACATTAATCAGTTAATACATTCCCCAATTTGAATACTACTCATATTCACACCTTCCAGTAATTCATAACTATTTTCATATTTTTACCCATAATTCCTCATTCCCATTTTCCTCATCCAAAACTTTGTAACCTTCTATCTTGGCCATTCCTGCTCCGATTCCCACCGTTCCAACTTTAATGGATTCCCCCAATTCCCACCATTTCATTTGTGTATCCCCTTTCCTCTTCCCATGATTCAAAAATTACCCACAATTCCACTTTATCAGTTTTTCCCCTCTATCTTTTCCATTCTTTATCCGATTCTCACCATTCCAACTTTAATCAATTCCCCCAATGCCCGCCACTCCATTTTTACCCACAATTCAAAAATTACCCATAATTCCACTTTTTCAGTTTTTCCCTTCTATCTTTGCCATTCTTCATCCGATTCTGACCGTTCCAACTTTCATCAATTCCCCCGATGCCCGCCACTCCATTTTTACCCACAATTCAAAAATTACCCATAATTCCACTTTTTCAGTTTTTACCTTCTATCTTTGCCATTCTTCATCCAATTGCGACCGTTCCAACTTGAATCAATTCCCCCAATTCCCGCCATTACATGGTGGTATCTATTTTCTTCTTACCTGAATTAAAAAATTACCCACAATTCCACTTTTTCAGTTTTTCCCTTCTATCTTTTCCATTCTTCATCCGATTGTGACCGTTCCAACATTAATCAATTCCCCTGATGCCCGCCACTCCATTTTTACCCACAATTCAAAAATTACCCATAATTCCACTTTTTCAGTTTTTCCCTTCTATCTTTGCCATTCTTCATCCGATTCTGACCGTTCCAACTTTCATCAATTCCCCCGATGCCCGCCACTCCATTTTTACCCACAATTCAAAAATTACCCATAATTCCACTTTTTCAGTTTTTCCCTTCTATCTTTGCCATTCTTCATCCGATTCTGACCGTTCCAACTTTAATCAATTCCCCCAATGCCCGCCACTCCATTTTTACCCACAATTCAAAAATTACCCATAATTCCACTTTTTCAGTTTTTCCCTTCTATCTTCACCATTCTTCATCCGATTTTTACCGTTCTAACTTTAATCCATTCTCCCAATGCCCGCCACTCCATTTTTACTCACAATTCAAAAATTTCCCACAATTCCACTTTTTCAGTTTTTCCCTTCTACCTTTGCCATTCTTCATCCGATTGCGACCGTTCCAAGTTTAATCGATTCATCCAATTCCCCCCATTCAATGGTAGTTTGAATTTTCTTCTTTCCAGAGTTCAAAAATTACCCACAATTCCACTTTTTCAGTTTATCACTTCTATCTTTGTCATTCTTCATCCGATTCGGACCGTTCCAACTTTAATCAATTCCCCCAATTCCCACCATTCCACATCATTCAACACCTTTGCCTTCAGAGGTTACACCTTCACACGCAATTTCTTCAGAAATTGCAAATATTCTAGTTATTATTATTGTGTGAAGGTGGAACCTTCACACATATGTTATTGTGCTCGGCCATTTTCTTTATTATTGTGTGAAGGTGGAACCTTCACACATATGTTATTGTGCTCGGCCATTTTCTTTATTATTATTATTATTATTCTTATTCTGCCTGTTTTTCGACGGATTTCAGCTCATTCCCAGTTTATCCGATTTACACCGTTCCAATTTCACATTATTCCAGTTAAGCGCCCGAAGGGCGTTTCCATTTTTGGAATTCCAAGTATTCACAGTTTTCCCAGAATTCCCGGTTTTCCACCCCAAAAAGGCCCATTGACTTACATTGGGTCATTTTTTGTTTCATTATTACAGCTTTCCCTTTTCATATTTTCAATATTTAACTCATTCAACTCGTTTTAGGGATCCTTCCCATCATTCCAGTAATTGATACATTCCAATATTTTCCCATAATTCCATATATTTCATCCTTCAAATATTCATAATTCATTTCCAATGGGAGGGCTTCCCATTCATTCCCAATGGGAGATTAAACAATTTACATTTTGAGCTTTCCTATTTCATATTCATAACATTTAACTCATACATTTCGCCTTATGGCTCATTCCCACCATTGTAACAGTTAATAATTATTAATATTTTCCCATAATTCAATATTTTTCATGTATAACAATTCATAATTCATTTCCAGTGGTGGATTTAACATTATTTACTTGAAGCTTCTCTACTTCACACTCACATTAATCAGTTAATACATTCCCCAATATCAATACTACTCATATTCACACCTTCCAGTAATTCATAACTATTTTCATATTTTTACCCATAATTCCTCATTCCCATTTTCCTCACCAAACTTTGTAACCTTCTATCTTGGCCATTCCTGCTCCGATTCCCACCGTTCCAACTTTAGTGGATTCCCCCAATTCCCACCATTTCATTTGTGTATCCCCTTTCCTCTTCCCATGATTCAAAAATTACCCACAATTCCACTTTTTCAGTTTTTCCCCTCTATCTTTGCCATTCTTCATCCGATTCTGACCATTCCAACTTTAATCAATTCCCCCAATGCCCGCCACTCCATTTTTACCCACAATTCAAAAATTACCCATAATTCCACTTTTTCAGTTTTTCTCTTCTATCTTTGCCATTCTTCATCCGATTCTGACCGTTCCAACTTTCATCAAATCCCCCGATGCCCGCCACTCCATTTTTACCCACAATTTAAAAATTACCCATAATTCCACTTTTTCAGTTTTTCCCTTCTATCTTTGCCATTCTTCATCCAATTCTGACCGTTCCAACTTTAATCAATTCCCCTGATGCCCGCCACTCCATTTTTACCCACAATTCAAAAATTACCCATAATTCCACTTTTTCAGTTTTTCCCTTCTATCTTTGCCATTCTTCATCCGATTCTGACCGTTCCAACTTTCATCAATTCCCCCGATGCCCGCCACTCCATTTTTACCCACAATTCAAAAATTACCCATAATTCCACTTTTTCAGTTTTTCCCTTCTATCTTTGCCGTTCTTCATCCGATTGCGACCGTTCCAACTTTAAACAATTCCCCCAATTCCCGCCATTCCATGATGTATCTATTTTCTTCTTACGTAATTTCAAAAATTACCCATAATTCCACTTTTTCAGTTTTTCCCTTCTATCTTTGCCATTCTTCATCCGATTCTGACCCTTCCAACTTTCATGAATTCCCCCGATGCCCGCCACTCCATTTTTACCCACAATTCAAAAATTACCCATAATTCCACTTTTTCAGTTTTTCCCTTCTATCTTTGCCGTTCTTCATCCGATTGCGACCGTTCCAACTTTAAACAATTCCCCCAATTCCCGCCATTCCATGATGTATCTATTTTCTTCTTACGTAATTTCAAAAATTACCCATAATTCCACTTTTTCAGTTTTTCCCTTCTATCTTTGCCATTCTTCATCCGATTCTGACCGTTCCAACTTTCATCAATTCCCCCGATGCCCGCCACTCCATTTTTACCCACAATTCAAAAATTACCCATAATTCCACTTTTTCAGTTTTTCCCTTCTATCTTTGCCGTTCTTCATCCGATTGCGACCGTTCCAACTTTAAACAATTCCCCCAATTCCCGCCATTCCATGATGTATCTATTTTCTTCTTACGTAATTTCAAAAATTACGCACAATTCCACTTTTTCAGTTTTTCCCTTCTATCTTCACCATTCTTCATCCGATTTTTACCGTTCCAACTTTAATCCATTCTCCCAATGCCCGCCACTCCATTTTTACTCACAATTCAAAAATTTCCCACAATTCCACTTTTTCAGTTTTTCCCTTCTACCTTTGCCATTCTTCATCCGATTGCGACCGTTCCAAGTTTAATCGATTCATCCAATTCCCCCCATTCAATGGTAGTTTGAATTTTCTTATTTCCAGACTTCAAAAATTACCCACAATTCCACTTTTTCAGTTTATCACTTCTATGTTTGTGATTCTTCATCCGATTCGGACCGTTCCAACTTTAATCAATTCCCCCAATTCCCACCATTCCACATCATTCAACACCTTTGCCTTCAGAGGTTACACCTTCACACGCAATTTCTTCAGAAATTGCAAATATTCTAGTTATTGTGTGAAGGTGGAACCTTCACACATATGTTATTGTGCTCGGCCATTTTCTTTATTATTGTGTGAAGGTGGAACCTTCACACATATGTTATTGTGCTCGGCCATTTTCTTTATTATTATTATTATTATTCTTATTCTGCCTGTTTTTCGACGGATTTCAGCTCATTCCCAGTTTATCCGATTCACACCGTTCCAATTTCACATTATTCCAGTTAAGCGCCCGAAGGGCGTTTCCATTTTTGGAATTCCAAGTATTCACAGTTTTCCCAGAATTCCCGGTTTTCCACCCCAAAAAGTCCCATTGACTTACATTGGGTCATTTTTTGTTTCATTATTACAGCTCTCCCTTTTCATATTTTCAATATTTAACTTATTCATCTCGTTATAGGGATCCTTCCTATCATTCCAGTAATTAATACATTCCAATATTTTCCCATAATTCCATATTTTTCATCCTTCAAATATTCATAATTCATTTCCAATGGGAGGGCTTCCCATTCATTCCCAATGGGAGATTAAACATTTTACATTTTGAGCTTTCCTATTTCATATTCATAACATTTATCTCATACATTTCGCCTTATGGCTCATTCCCACCATTGTAACAGTTAATAATTATTAATATTTTCCCATAATTCAATATTTTTCATTTATAACAATTCATAATTCATTCCCAGTGGTGGATTTAACATTTTTTACTTGAAGCTTCTCCACTTCACACTCACATTAATCAGTTAATACATTCCCCAATATCAATACTACTCATATTCACACCTTCCAGTAATTCATAACTATTTTCATATTTTTACCCAT
Organism: Hippichthys cyanospilos; assembly: GCF_059441005.1. Taxonomy (NCBI): domain Eukaryota; kingdom Metazoa; phylum Chordata; class Actinopteri; order Syngnathiformes; family Syngnathidae; genus Hippichthys; species Hippichthys cyanospilos. The sequence continues at coordinate 22,775,151 of NC_142378.1, forward strand.
AATTCCTCATTCCCATTTTCCTCATCCAAAACTTTGTAACCTTCTATCTTGGCCATTCCTGCTCCGATTCCCACCGTTCCAACTTTAATGGATTCCCCCAATTCCCACCATTTCATTTGTGTATCCCCTTTCCTCTTCCCATGATTCAAAAATTACCCACAATTCCACTTTATCAGTTTTTCCCCTCTATCTTTTCCATTCTTTATCCGATTCTGACCATTCCAACTTTAATCAATTCCCCCAATGCCCGCCACTCCATTTTTACCCACAATTCAAAAATTACCCATAATTCCACTTTTTCAGTTTTTCCCTTCTATCTTTGCCATTCTTCATCCGATTCTGACCGTTCCAACTTTCATCAATTCCCCCGATGCCCGCCACTCCATTTTTACCCACAATTCAAAAATTACCCATAATTCCACTTTTTCAGTTTTTCCCTTCTATCTTTGCCATTCTTCATCCAATTGCGACCGTTCCAACTTGAATCAATTCCCCCAATTCCCGCCATTACATGGTGGTATCTATTTTCTTCTTACCTGAATTAAAAAATTACCCACAATTCCACTTTTTCAGTTTTTCCCTTCTATCTTTTCCATTCTTCATCCGATTGTGACCGTTCCAACATTAATCAATTCCCCTGATGCCCGCCACTCCATTTTTACCCACAATTCAAAAATTACCCATAATTCCACTTTTTCAGTTTTTCCCTTCTATCTTTGCCATTCTTCATCCGATTCTGACCGTTCCAACTTTCATCAATTCCCCCGATGCCCGCCACTCCATTTTTACCCACAATTCAAAAATTACCCATAATTCCACTTTTTCAGTTTTTCCCTTCTATCTTTGCCATTCTTCATCCGATTCTGACCGTTCCAACTTTCATCAATTCCCCCAATGCCCGCCACTCCATTTTTACCCACAATTCAAAAATTACCCATAATTCCACTTTTTCAGTTTTTCCCTTCTATCTTCACCATTCTTCATCCGATTTTTACCGTTCTAACTTTAATCCATTCTCCCAATGCCCGCCACTCCATTTTTACTCACAATTCAAAAATTTCCCACAATTCCACTTTTTCAGTTTTTCCCTTCTACCTTTGCCATTCTTCATCCGATTGCGACCGTTCCAAGTTTAATCGATTCATCCAATTCCCCCCATTCAATGGTAGTTTGAATTTTCTTCTTTCCAGAGTTCAAAAATTACCCACAATTCCACTTTTTTAGTTTATCACTTCTATCTTTGTCATTCTTCATCCGATTCGGACCGTTCCAACTTTAATCAATTCCCCCAATTCCCACCATTCCACATCATTCAACACCTTTGCCTTCAGAGGTTACACCTTCACACGCAATTTCTTCAGAAATTGCAAATATTCTAGTTGTGTGAAGGTGGAACCTTCACACATATGTTATTGTGCTCGGCCATTTTCTTTATTATTGTGTGAAGGTGGAACCTTCACACATATGTTATTGTGTTCGGCCATTTTCTTTATTATTGTGTGAAGGTGGAACCTTCACACATATGTTATTGTGCTCGGCCATTTTCTTTATTATTATTATTATTATTATTATTATTATTCTGCCTGTTTTTCGACGGATTTCAGCTCATTCCCAGTTTATCCGATTCACACCGTTCCAATTTCACATTATTCCAGTAAAGCGCCCGAAGGGCGTTTCCATTTTTGGAATTCCAAGTATTCACAGTTTTCCCAGAATTCCCGGTTTTCCACCCCAAAAAGTCCCATTGACTAACATTGGGTCATATTTTGTTTCATTATTACAGCTCTCCCTTTTCATATTTTCAATATTTAACTTATTCATCTCGTTATAGGGATCCTTCCTATCATTCCAGTAATTAATACATTCCAATATTTTCCCATAATTCCATATTTTTCATCCTTCAAATATTCATAATTCATTTCCAATGGGAGGGCTTCCCATTCATTCCCAATGGGAGATTAAACATTTCACATTTTGAGCTTTCCTATTTCATATTCATAACATTTAACTCATACATTTCGCCTGTTGGCTCATTCCCACTATTGTAACAATTAATAATTTTCAATATTTTCCCATAATTACATATTTTTCATGTATAACAATTCATAATTCATTCCCAGTGGCGGACTTAACATTTTTTATTTAAAGCTTCTCCACTTCACACTCACATTAATCAGTTAATACATTCCCCAATTTGAATACTACTCATATTCACACCTTCCAGTAATTCATAACTATTTTCATATTTTTACCCATAATTCCTCATTCCCATTTTCCTCATCCAAAACTTTGTAACCTTCTATCTTGGCCATTCCTGCTCCGATTCCCACCGTTCCAACTTTAATGGATTCCCCCAATTCCCACCATTTCATTTGTGTATCCCCTTTCCTCTTCCCATGATTCAAAAATTACCCACAATTCCACTTTATCAGTTTTTCCCCTCTATCTTTTCCATTCTTTATCCGATTCTGACCATTCCAACTTTAATCAATTCTCCCAATGCCCGCCACTCCATTTTTACCCACAATTCAAAAATTACCCATAATTCCACTTTTTCAGTTTTTCCCTTCTATCTTTGCCATTCTTCATCCGATTCTGACCGTTCCAACTTTCATCAATTCCCCCGATGCCCGCCACTCCATTTTTACCCACAATTCAAAAATTACCCATAATTCCACTTTTTCAGTTTTTCCCTTCTATCTTTGCCATTCTTCATCCAATTGCGACCGTTCCAACTTGAATCAATTCCCCCAATTCCCGCCATTACATGGTGGTATCTATTTTCTTCTTACCTGAATTAAAAAATTACCCATAATTCCACTTTTTCAGTTTTTCCCTTCTATCTTTGCCATTCTTCATCCAATTGCGACCGTTCCAACTTGAATCAATTCCCCCAATTCCCGCCATTACATGGTGGTATCTATTTTCTTCTTACCTGAATTAAAAAATTACCCACAATTCCACTTTTTCAGTTTTTCCCTTCTATCTTTTCCATTCTTCATCCGATTGTGACCGTTCCAACATTAATCAATTCCCCTGATGCCCGCCACTCCATTTTTACCCACAATTCAAAAATTACCCATAATTCCACTTTTTCAGTTTTTCCCTTCTATCTTTGCCATTCTTCATCCGATTCTGACCGTTCCAACTTTCATCAATTCCCCCGATGCCCGCCACTCCATTTTTACCCACAATTCAAAAATTACCCATAATTCCACTTTTTCAGTTTTTCCCTTCTATCTTTGCCATTCTTCATCCGATTCTGACCGTTCCAACTTTAATCAATTCCCCCAATGCCCGCCACTCCATTTTTACCCACAATTCAAAAATTACCCATAATTCCACTTTTTCAGTTTTTCCCTTCTATCTTCACCATTCTTCATCCGATTTTTACCGTTCTAACTTTAATCCATTCTCCCAATGCCCGCCACTCCATTTTTACTCACAATTCAAAAATTTCCCACAATTCCACTTTTTCAGTTTTTCCCTTCTACCTTTGCCATTCTTCATCCGATTGCGACCGTTCCAAGTTTAATCGATTCATCCAATTCCCCCCATTCAATGGTAGTTTGAATTTTCTTCTTTCCAGAGTTCAAAAATTACCCACAATTCCACTTTTTTAGTTTATCACTTCTATCTTTGTCATTCTTCATCCGATTCGGACCGTTCCAACTTTAATCAATTCCCCCAATTCCCACCATTCCACATCATTCAACACCTTTGCCTTCAGAGGTTACACCTTCACACGCAATTTCTTCAGAAATTGCAAATATTCTAGTTATTATTATTATTCTTATTCTGCCTGTTTTTCGACGGATTTCAGCTCATTCCCAGTTTATCCGATTCACACCGTTCCAATTTCACATTATTCCAGTAAAGCGCCCGAAGGGCGTTTCCATTTTTGGAATTCCAAGTATTCACAGTTTTCCCAGAATTCCCGGTTTTCCACCCCAAAAAGTCCCATTGACTAACATTGGGTCATATTTTGTTTCATTATTACAGCTCTCCCTTTTCATATTTTCAATATTTAACTTATTCATCTCGTTATAGGGATCCTTCCTATCATTCCAGTAATTAATACATTCCAATATTTTCCCATAATTCCATATTTTTCATCCTTCAAATATTCATAATTCATTTCCAATGGGAGGGCTTCCCATTCATTCCCAATGGGAGATTAAACATTTCACATTTTGAGCTTTCCTATTTCATATTCATAACATTTAACTCATACATTTCGCCTGTTGGCTCATTCCCACTATTGTAACAATTAATAATTTTCAATATTTTCCCATAATTACATATTTTTCATGTATAACAATTCATAATTCATTCCCAGTGGCGGACTTAACATTTTTTATTTAAAGCTTCTCCACTTCACACTCACATTAATCAGTTAATACATTCCCCAATTTGAATACTACTCATATTCACACCTTCCAGTAATTCATAACTATTTTCATATTTTTACCCATAATTCCTCATTCCCATTTTCCTCATCCAAAACTTTGTAACCTTCTATCTTGGCCATTCCTGCTCCGATTCCCACCGTTCCAACTTTAATGGATTCCCCCAATTCCCACCATTTCATTTGTGTATCCCCTTTCCTCTTCCCATGATTCAAAAATTACCCACAATTCCACTTTATCAGTTTTTCCCCTCTATCTTTTCCATTCTTTATCCGATTCTGACCATTCCAACTTTAATCAATTCCCCCAATGCCCGCCACTCCATTTTTACCCACAATTCAAAAATTACCCATAATTCCACTTTTTCAGTTTTTCCCTTCTATCTTTGCCATTCTTCATCCGATTCTGACCGTTCCAACTTTCATCAATTCCCCCGATGCCCGCCACTCCATTTTTACCCACAATTCAAAAATTACCCATAATTCCACTTTTTCAGTTTTTCCCTTCTATCTTTGCCATTCTTCATCCAATTGCGACCGTTCCAACTTGAATCAATTCCCCCAATTCCCGCCATTACATGGTGGTATCTATTTTCTTCTTACCTGAATTAAAAAATTACCCACAATTCCACTTTTTCAGTTTTTCCCTTCTATCTTTTCCATTCTTCATCCGATTGTGACCGTTCCAACATTAATCAATTCCCCTGATGCCCGCCACTCCATTTTTACCCACAATTCAAAAATTACCCATAATTCCACTTTTTCAGTTTTTCCCTTCTATCTTTGCCATTCTTCATCCGATTCTGACCGTTCCAACTTTAATCAATTCCCCCAATGCCCGCCACTCCATTTTTACCCACAATTCAAAAATTACCCATAATTCCACTTTTTCAGTTTTTCCCTTCTATCTTTGCCATTCTTCATCCGATTCTGACCGTTCCAACTTTAATCAATTCCCCCAATGCCCGCCACTCCATTTTTACCCACAATTCAAAAATTACCCATAATTCCACTTTTTCAGTTTTTCCCTTCTATCTTCACCATTCTTCATCCGATTTTTACCGTTCTAACTTTAATCCATTCTCCCAATGCCCGCCACTCCATTTTTACTCACAATTCAAAAATTTCCCACAATTCCACTTTTTCAGTTTTTCCCTTCTACCTTTGCCATTCTTCATCCGATTGCGACCGTTCCAAGTTTAATCGATTCATCCAATTCCCCCCATTCAATGGTAGTTTGAATTTTCTTCTTTCCAGAGTTCAAAAATTACCCACAATTCCACTTTTTCAGTTTATCACTTCTATCTTTGTCATTCTTCATCAGATTCGGACCGTTCCAACTTTAATCAATTCCCTAAATGCCCGCCACTCCATTTTTTACCCACAATTAAAATATTACCCACAATTCCACTTTTTCAGTTTTTCCCCTCTATCTTTGCTATTCTTTATCCGATTCCAACCGTTACAACTTTAATCGATTCCCCCAATTCCCACCATTCCACATCATTCAACACCTTTGCCGTCAGAGGTTACACCTTCACACGCAATTTCTTCAGAAATTGCAAATATTCTAGTTATTATTATTATTCTTATTCTGCCTGTTTTTCGACGGGTTTCAGCTCATTCCCAGTTTATCCGATTCACACCGTTCCAATTTCACATTATTCCAGTAAAGCGCCCGAAGGGCGTTTCCATTTTTGGAATTCCAAGTATTCACAGTTTTCCCAGAATTCCCGGTTTTCCACCCCAAAAAGTCCCATTGACTAACATTGGGTCATATTTTGTTTCATTATTACAGCTCTCCCTTTTCATATTTTCAATATTTAACTTATTCATCTCGTTATAGGGATCCTTCCTATCATTCCAGTAATTAATACATTCCAATATTTTCCCATAATTCCATATTTTTCATCCTTCAAATATTCATAATTCATTTCCAATGGGAGGGCTTCCCATTCATTCCCAATGGGAGATTAAACATTTCACATTTTGAGCTTTCCTATTTCATATTCATAACATTTAACTCATACATTTCGCCTGTTGGCTCATTCCCACTATTGTAACAATTAATAATTTTCAATATTTTCCCATAATTACATATTTTTCATGTATAACAATTCATAATTCATTCCCAGTGGCGGACTTAACATTTTTTATTTAAAGCTTCTCCACTTCACACTCACATTAATCAGTTAATACATTCCCCAATTTGAATACTACTCATATTCACACCTTCCAGTAATTCATAACTATTTTCATATTTTTACCCATAATTCCTCATTCCCATTTTCCTCATCCAAAACTTTGTAACCTTCTATCTTGGCCATTCCTGCTCCGATTCCCACCGTTCCAACTTTAATGGATTCTCCCAATTCCCACCATTTCATTTGTGTATCCCCTTTCCTCTTCCCATGATTCAAAAATTACCCACAATTCCACTTTATCAGTTTTTCCCCTCTATCTTTTCCATTCTTTATCCGATTCTGACCATTCCAACTTTAATCAATTCCCCCAATGCCCGCCACTCCATTTTTACCCACAATTCAAAAATTACCCATAGTTCCACTTTTTCAGTTTTTCCCTTCTATCTTTGCCATTCTTCATCCGATTCTGACCGTTCCAACTTTCATCAATTCCCCCGATGCCCGCCACTCCATTTTTACCCACAATTCAAAAATTACCCATAATTCCACTTTTTCAGTTTTTCCCTTCTATCTTTGCCATTCTTCATCCAATTGCGACCGTTCCAACTTGAATCAATTCCCCCAATTCCCGCCATTACATGGTGGTATCTATTTTCTTCTTACCTGAATTAAAAAATTACCCACAATTCCACTTTTTCAGTTTTTCCCTTCTATCTTTTCCATTCTTCATCCGATTGTGACCGTTCCAACATTAATCAATTCCCCTGATGCCCGCCACTCCATTTTTACCCACAATTCAAAAATTACCCATAATTCCACTTTTTCAGTTTTTCCCTTCTATCTTTGCCATTCTTCATCCGATTCTGACCGTTCCAACTTTCATCAATTCCCCCGATGCCCGCCACTCCATTTTTACCCACAATTCAAAAATTACCCATAATTCCACTTTTTCAGTTTTTCCCTTCTATCTTTGCCATTCTTCATCCGATTCTGACCGTTCCAACTTTAATCAATTCCCCCAATGCCCGCCACTCCATTTTTACCCACAATTCAAAAATTACCCATAATTCCACTTTTTCAGTTTTTCCCTTCTATCTTCACCATTCTTCATCCGATTTTTACCGTTCTAACTTTAATCCATTCTCCCAATGCCCGCCACTCCATTTTTACTCACAATTCAAAAATTTCCCACAATTCCACTTTTTCAGTTTTTCCCTTCTACCTTTGCCATTCTTCATCCGATTGCGACCGTTCCAAGTTTAATCGATTCATCCAATTCCCCCCATTCAATGGTAGTTTGAATTTTCTTCTTTCCAGAGTTCAAAAATTACCCACAATTCCACTTTTTCAGTTTATCACTTCTATCTTTGTCATTCTTCATCCGATTCGGACCGTTCCAACTTTAATCAATTCCCCCAATTCCCACCATTCCACATCATTCAACACCTTTGCCTTCAGAGGTTACACCTTCACACGCAATTTCTTCAGAAATTGCAAATATTCTAGTTATTATTATTATTCTTATTCTGCCTGTTTTTCGACGGATTTCAGCTCATTCCCAGTTTATCCGATTCACACCGTTCCAATTTGACATTATTCCAGTTAAGCGCCCGAAGGGCGTTTCCATTTTTGGAATTCCAAGTATTCACAGTTTTCCCAGAATTCCCGGTTTTCCACCCCAAAAAGGCCCATTGACTTACATTGGGTCATTTTTTGTTTCATTATTACAGCTTTCCCTTTTCATATTTTCAATATTTAACTCATTCAACTCGTTTTAGGGATCCTTCCCATCATTCCAGTAATTGATACATTCCAATATTTTCCCATAATTCCATATTTTTCATCCTTCAAATATTCATAATTCATTTCCAATGGGAGGGCTTCCCATTCATTCTCAATGGGAGATTAAACATTTTACATTTTGAGCTTTCCTATTTCATTTTCATAACATTTAACTCATACATTTCGCCTTATGGCTCATTCCCACCATTGTAACAGTTAATAATTATTAATATTTTCCCATAATTCAATATTTTTCATGTATAACAATTCATAATTCATTTCCAGTGGTGGATTTAACATTATTTACTTGAAGCTTCTCTACTTCACACTCACATTAATCAGTTAATACATTCCCCAATATCAATACTACTCATATTCACACCTTCCAGTAATTCATAACTATTTTCATATTTTTACCCATAATTCCTCATTCCCATTTTCCTCACCAAACTTTGTAACCTTCTATCTTTGCCATTCCTGCTCCGATTCCCACCGTTCCAACTTTAATCGATTCCCCCGATGCCCGCCATTTCATTCGTGTATCCATTTACCTCTTCCCAAAAATTAAAAATTTTCCCACAATTCCACACACTGTACCTTTAATGAACCAATTCATTTTCAATGAGGTCATTCATTGTGTGGGCGTTCGGCCTTCAGTGACTACTGTTTAGGTAGACAAAGTACTCCATTTCCCATGGGGTCGTCAAGCGGCCATCTTGGACACTTGCCCACATACACTAAGACTCCATTTCCCATCAACCCTCAGGGGCGGCCATCTTGGATATCTGTTCAGACAGCTAATGATTGCTCAGCCCAACTTCCACCCAGTATGGCGGCCATCTTGGTTTACTCAGAACAATAAAAACAACGCTCTCCTAATGTTGAACATCCAAACTATTAAATATAATCCCCCAAAATTCAGAATTTGAACTTTAAGTATACTTTTTTCTCACTTTTTGAAATTTTGTGATATTTTACAAAATTCGAAAAATTATTGTTTTTTCACTTTAATGACTACAGGTGTTTGTCCGATTCAGGCCGATGTAGCATTTAACCGTTCATCTTGACCCTGCCTATGACCTCAGGTTGTCATTTACCCACAATGCATCTGTTTTGCATAAGTAATAGCCCCCTAAAACTCGCGAAAAATCTGATTTTTGATGTTTCCTCTTGTGATATCTCCATTTGCGTCTGACATATACTTATTGTTTCAATTTTAGGTGTTTCCCATCATGGGTTAGATTGCCAAGAACACCCCCGCACCAACAATTTATAGTTTTTCCCATTTTTTTACCCATAATTCCTCAGTTAATTGTTCTCGCCAAAACATTGTAACCTTCTGTCTTTGCCATTCTTCATTCGATTCCCACCGTTCCAACTTTATATGATTCCATTCATCCCCGCCAATTCATTGGTGTATTCGTTTACCTCTTACCAGAATTCAAAGTTGCACCACAATTCCACACACTGTACCTTTAATGAACCAATTCATTTTCAATGAGGTCATTCATTGTGTGGGCGTTTGGTCTTTGGTGACTACTGTTGAGGTAGTCAAAGTACTCCATTTCCCATGGGGTCGTCAAGCGGCCATCTTGGACACTTGAACACATACACTGAGACTCAATTTCCCATCAACCCTCAGGGGCGGCCATCTTGGATATCTGATCAGACATCTCATGAGCGCTCAGCCCAACTTCCACCCAGGATGGCGGCCATCTTGGTTAACTCAGTACAATAAAAACAACACTCTCCTAATGTTGAACATCCAAACTATTAAATATAATCCCCCCAAATTCAGAATTTGAACTTTAAGTGTACTTTTTTATTACTTTTGGAAATTTTGTGATATTTTACAAAATTATAAAAATTGTTGTTTTTTTTATTTAATGACTACAGGTGTTTGTCCGATTCAGTCCGACTCAGCATTTAACCGTTCACCTTGACCCTGCCTATGACCTCAGAGTTTCATTTACCCACAATGCATCTGTTTTGCATAAGTAATAGCCCCCTAAAACTCGCGAAAAATCAGATTTTTGATGTTTCCGCTTGTGATATCTCCATTTGCGTCCGACCTATACTTATCTTTCCAACTTTAGGTGTTTCCCATAATGGGTAAGATTGCAAGGAACACCCTCGCACCAACAATTTCAAGTTTTTCCCATTTTTTACCCATAATTCCTCAGTTAATTATTCTTGCCAAAACATTGTAACCTTCTGTCTTCGCCATTCTTCATCCGATTCCCATCGTTCCAACTTTAATTGATTCCTTTCATCCCCACCAATTCATTGGTGTATTCATTTACCTCTTACCAGGAATCAAAATTTCCCCACTATTCCACACACTGTACCTTTAATGAACCAATTCATTTTCAATGAGGTCATTCATTGTGTGGGCCTTTGGCCTTCGTGGACTACTGTTTAGGTAGACAAAGTACTCGTTTTCCCATGGGATCGTCATGTGGCCATCTTGGACACTTGACTACATACACCGAGACTCCATCTCCCATCAGCCCTCAGGGGCGGCCATCTTGGATATCTGATCAGACATCTCATTCAGTTTTTCCCTTCTATCTTTGCCAGTCTTCATCCGATTCCGACCGTTACAACTTTAATCGATTCAGCCGATTCCCGCCATTCCATTTTTACCCACAATTCAAAAATTACCCACAATTCCTTTTTTTTCGTTTTTCCTTTCTATCTTTGCCATTCTTCATCCGATTTTGACCGTTCCAACTTTAATCAATTCTCCCGATAACCGCCACTCCATTTTTACCCACAATTCAAAAATTACCCATAATTCCACTTTTTCAGTTTTTCCCTTCTATCTTTGCCATTCTTCATCCGATTGCGACCGTTCCAACTTTAATCAATTCCCCCAATTCTTGCCATTACATGGTGGTATCTATTTTCCTCTTCCCTGAATTCAAAAATTACCCACAATTCCACTTTTTCAGTTTTTCCCTTCTATCTTCACCATTTTTCATCCGATTCTTACCGTTCCAACTTTAATCAACTCCCCCAATGCCCGCCATTCCATTTTTACCCATTATTCAAAAATTACCCACAATTCCACTTTTTTAGTTTTTCCCTTATACAATTGCCATTCTTCATCCGATTGCAACCGTTCGAAGTTTAATCGATTCATCCAATTCCCCCCATTCAATGGTGGTTTGAATTTTCCTCTTTCCAGAGTTCAAAAATTACCCACAATTCCACTTTTTCAGTTTATCACTTCTATCTTTGTCATTCTTCATCCGATTCGGACCGTTCCAACTTTAATCAATTCCCCCAATGCCCGCCACTCCATTTTTACCCACAATTAAAATATTAACCACAATTCCACTTTTTTCAGTCTTTCCCTTCTATCTTTGCTATTCTTCATCCGATTCCAACCATTACAACTTTAATCGATTCCCCCAATTCCCACCATTCCACATCATTCAACACCTTTGCCTTCGGAGGTTACACCTTCACACGCAATTTCTTCAGAAATTGCAAATATTCTAGTTATTATTATTATTATTATTCTACTTCTGCCTGTTTTTCGACGGGTTTCAGCTCATTCCCAGTTTATCCGATTCACACCGTTCCAATTTCACATTATTCCAGTAAAGCGCCCGAAGGGCGTTTCCATTTTTGGAATTCCAAGTATTCACAGTTTTCCCAGAATTCCCGGTTTTCCACCCCAAAAAGTCCCATTGACTAACATTGGGTCATATTTTGTTTCATTATTACAGCTCTCCCTTTTCATATTTTCAATATTTAACTTATTCATCTCGTTATAGGGATCCTTCCTATCATTCCAGTAATTAATACATTCCAATATTTTCCCATAATTCCATATTTTTCATCCTTCAAATATTCATAATTCATTTCCAATGGGAGGGCTTCCCATTCATTCCCAATGGGAGATTAAACATTTCACATTTTGAGCTTTCCTATTTCATATTCATAACATTTAACTCATACATTTCGCCTGTTGGCTCATTCCCACTATTGTAACAATTAATAATTTTCAATATTTTCCCATAATTACATATTTTTCATGTATAACAACTCATAATTCATTCCCAGTGGCGGACTTAACATTTTTTATTTAAAGCTTCTCCACTTCACACTCACATTAATCAGTTAATACATTCCCCAATTTGAATACTACTCATATTCACACCTTCCAGTAATTCATAACTATTTTCATATTTTTACCCATAATTCCTCATTCCCATTTTCCTCATCCAAAACTTTGTAACCTTCTATCTTGGCCATTCCTGCTCCGATTCCCACCGTTCCAACTTTAATGGATTCCCCCAATTCCCACCATTTCATTTGTGTATCCCCTTTCCTCTTCCCATGATTCAAAAATTACCCACAATTCCACTTTATCAGTTTTTCCCCTCTATCTTTTCCATTCTTTATCCGATTCTGACCATTCCAACTTTAATCAATTCCCCCAATGCCCGCCACTCCATTTTTACCCACAATTCAAAAATTACCCATAATTCCACTTTTTCAGTTTTTCCCTTCTATCTTTGCCATTCTTCATCCGATTCTGACCGTTCCAACTTTCATCAATTCCCCCGATGCCCGCCACTCCATTTTTACCCACAATTCAAAAATTACCCATAATTCCACTTTTTCAGTTTTTCCCTTCTATCTTTGCCATTCTTCATCCAATTGCGACCGTTCCAACTTGAATCAATTCCCCCAATTCCCGCCATTACATGGTGGTATCTATTTTCTTCTTACCTGAATTAAAAAATTACCCACAATTCCACTTTTTCAGTTTTTCCCTTCTATCTTTTCCATTCTTCATCCGATTGTGACCGTTCCAACATTAATCAATTCCCCTGATGCCCGCCACTCCATTTTTACCCACAATTCAAAAATTACCCATAATTCCACTTTTTCAGTTTTTCCCTTCTATCTTTGCCATTCTTCATCCGATTCTGACCGTTCCAACTTTCATCAATTCCCCCGATGCCCGCCACTCCATTTTTACCCACAATTCAAAAATTACCCATAATTCCACTTTTTCAGTTTTTCCCTTCTATCTTTGCCATTCTTCATCCGATTCTGACCGTTCCAACTTTAATCAATTCCCCCAATGCCCGCCACTCCATTTTTACCCACAATTCAAAAATTACCCATAATTCCACTTTTTCAGTTTTTCCCTTCTATCTTCACCATTCTTCATCCGATTTTTACCGTTCTAACTTTAATCCATTCTCCCAATGCCCGCCACTCCATTTTTACTCACAATTCAAAAATTTCCCACAATTCCACTTTTTCAGTTTTTCCCTTCTACCTTTGCCATTCTTCATCCGATTGCGACCGTTCCAAGTTTAATCGATTCATCCAATTCCCCCCATTCAATGGTAGTTTGAATTTTCTTCTTTCCAGAGTTCAAAAATTACCCACAATTCCACTTTTTCAGTTTATCACTTCTATCTTTGTCATTCTTCATCCGATTCGGACCGTTCCAACTTTAATCAATTCCCCCAATTCCCACCATTCCACATCATTCAACACCTTTGCCTTCAGAGGTTACACCTTCACACGCAATTTCTTCAGAAATTGCAAATATTCTAGTTATTATTATTATTCTTATTCTGCCTGTTTTTCGACGGATTTCAGCTCATTCCCAGTTTATCCGATTCACACCGTTCCAATTTCACATTATTCCAGTTAAGCGCCCGAAGGGCGTTTCCATTTTTGGAATTCCAAGTATTCACAGTTTTCCCAGAATTCCCGGTTTTCCACCCCAAAAAGGCCCATTGACTTACATTGGGTCATTTTTTGTTTCATTATTACAGCTTTCCCTTTTCATATTTTCAATATTTAACTCATTCAACTCGTTTTAGGGATCCTTCCCATCATTCCAGTAATTGATACATTCCAATATTTTCCCATAATTCCATATTTTTCATCCTTCAAATATTCATAATTCATTTCCAATGGGAGGGCTTCCCATTCATTCTCAATGGGAGATTAAACATTTTACATTTTGAGCTTTCCTATTTCATTTTCATAACATTTAACTCATACATTTCGCCTTATGGCTCATTCCCACCATTGTAACAGTTAATAATTATTAATATTTTCCCATAATTCAATATTTTTCATGTATAACAATTCATAATTCATTTCCAGTGGTGGATTTAACATTATTTACTTGAAGCTTCTCTACTTCACACTCACATTAATCAGTTAATACATTCCCCAATATCAATACTACTCATATTCACACCTTCCAGTAATTCATAACTATTTTCATATTTTTTACCCATAATTCCTCATTCCCATTTTCCTCACCAAACTTTGTAACCTTCTATCTTGGCCATTCCTGCTCCGATTCCCACCGTTCCAACTTTAATCGATTCCCCCGATGCCCGCCATTTCATTCGTGTATCCATTTACCTCTTCCCAAAAATTAAAAATTTTCCCACAATTCCACACACTGTACCTTTAATGAACCAATTCATTTTCAATGAGGTCATTCATTGTGTGGGCGTTCGGCCTTCAGTGACTACTGTTTAGGTAGACAAAGTACTCCATTTCCCATGGGGTCGTCAAGCGGCCATCTTGGACACTTGCCCACATACACTAAGACTCCATTTCCCATCAACCCTCAGGGGCGGCCATCTTGGATATCTGTTCAGACAGCTCATGAGCGCTCAGCCCAACTTCCACCCAGTATGGCGGCCATCTTGGTTTACTCAGAACAATAAAAACAACGCTCTCCTAATGTTGAACATCCAAACTATTAAATATAATCCCCCAAAATTCACAATTTGAACTTTAAGTATACTTTTTTCTCACTTTTTGAAATTTTGTGATATTTTACAAAATTCGAAAAATTATTGTTTTTTCACTTTAATGACTACAGGTGTTTGTCCGATTCAGGCCGATGTAGCATTTAACCGTTCATCTTGACCCTGCCTATGACCTCAGGTTGTCATTTACCCACAATGCATCTGTTTTGCATAAGTAATAGCCCCCTAAAACTCGCGAAAAATCAGATTTTTGATGTTTCCTCTTGTGATATCTCCATTTGCGTCCGACATATACTTATTGTTTCAATTTTAGGTGTTTCCCATCATGGGTTAGATTGCCAAGAACACCCCCGCACCAACAATTTATAGTTTTTCCCATTTTTTTACCCATAATTCCTCAGTTAATTGTTCTCGCCAAAACATTGTAACCTTCTGTCTTTGCCATTCTTCATTCGATTCCCACCGTTCCAACTTTATATGATTCCATTCATCCCCGCCAATTCATTGGTGTATTCGTTTACCTCTTACCAGAATTCAAAGTTGCACCACAATTCCACACACTGTACCTTTAATGAACCAATTCATTTTCAATGAGGTCATTCATTGTGTGGGCGTTTGGTCTTTGGTGACTACTGTTGAGGTAGTCAAAGTACTCCATTTCCCATGGGGTCGTCAAGCGGCCATCTTGGACACTTGAACACATACACTGAGACTCAATTTCCCATCAACCCTCAGGGGCGGCCATCTTGGATATCTGATCAGACATCTCATGAGCGCTCAGCCCAACTTCCACCCAGGATGGCGGCCATCTTGGTTAACTCAGTACAATAAAAACAACACTCTCCTAATGTTGAACATCCAAACTATTAAATATAATCCCCCCAAATTCAGAATTTGAACTTTAAGTGTACTTTTTTATTACTTTTTGAAATTTTGTGATATTTTACAAAATTATAAAAATTGTTGTTTTTTTTATTTAATGACTACAGGTGTTTGTCCGATTCAGTCCGACTCAGCATTTAACCGTTCACCTTGACCCTGCCTATGACCTCAGAGTGTCATTTACCCACAATGCATCTGTTTTGCATAAGTAATAGCCCCCTAAAACTCGCGAAAAATCAGATTTTTGATGTTTCCGCTTGTGATATCTCCATTTGCGTCCGACCTATACTTATCTTTCCAACTTTAGGTGTTTCCCATAATGGGTAAGATTGCAAGGAACACCCTCGCACCAACAATTTCAAGTTTTTCCCATTTTTTACCCATAATTCCTCAGTTAATTATTCTTGCCAAAACATTGTAACCTTCTGTCTTCGCCATTCTTCATCCGATTCCCATCGTTCCAACTTTAATTGATTCCATTCATCCCCACCAATTAATTGGTGTATTCATTTACCTCTTACCAGGAATCAAAATTTCCCCACTATTCCACACACTGTACCTTTAATGAACCAATTCATTTTCAATTAGGTCATTCATTGTGTGGGCCTTTGGCCTTCGTGGACTACTGTTTAGGTAGACAAAGTACTCTTTTTCCCATGGGATCGTCATGTGGCCATCTTGGACACTTGACTACATACACCGAGACTCCATCTCCCATCAGCCCTCAGGGGCGGCCATCTTGGATATCTGATCAGACATCTCATTCAGTTTTTCCCTTCTATCTTTGCCAGTCTTCATCCGATTCCGACCGTTACAACTTTAATCGATTCAGCCGATTCCCGCCATTCCATTTTTACCCACAATTCAAAAATTACCCACAATTCCTTTTTTTCAGTTTTTCCTTTCTATCTTTGCCATTCTTCATCCGATTTTGACCGTTCCAACTTTAATCAATTCTCCCGATAACCGCCACTCCATTTTTACCCACAATTCAAAAATTACCCATAATTCCACTTTTTCAGTTTTTCCCTTCTATCTTTGCCATTCTTCATCCGATTGCGACCGTTCCAACTTTAATCAATTCCCCCAATTCTTGCCATTACATGGTGGTATCTATTTTCCTCTTCCCTGAATTCAAAAATTACCCACAATTCCACTTTTTCAGTTTTTCCCTTCTATCTTCACCATTTTTCATCCGATTCTTACCGTTCCAACTTTAATCAACTCCCCCAATGCCCGCCATTCCATTTTTACCCATTATTCAAAAATTACCCACAATTCCACTTTTTTAGTTTTTCCCTTATACAATTGCCATTCTTCATCCGATTGAAACCGTTCGAAGTTTAATCGATTCATCCAATTCCCACCATTCAATGGTGGTTTGAATTTTCCTCTTTCCAGAGTTCAAAAATTACCCACAATTCCACTTTTTCAGTTTATCACTTCTATCTTTGTCATTCTTCATCCGATTCAGACCGTTCCAACTTTAATCAATTCCCCCAATGCCCGCCACTCCATTTTTACCCACAATTAAAATATTACCCACAATTCCACTTTTTTCAGTTTTTCCCTTCTATCTTTGCTATTCTTCATCCGATTCCAACCGTTACAACTTTAATCGATTCCCCGAATTCCCACCATTCCACATCATTCAACACCTTTGCCTTCAGAGGTTTCACCTTCACACGCAATTTCTTCAGAAATTGCAAATATTCTAGTTGTGTGAAGGTGGAACCTTCACACATATGTTATTGTGCTCGGCCATTTTCTTTATTATTATTATTATTATTATTATTATTCTACTTCTGCCTGTTTTTCGACGGGTTTCAGCTCATTCCCAGTTTATCCGATTCACTTCGTTCCAATTTCACATTATTCCAGTTAAGCGCCCGAAGGGCGTTTCCATTTTTGGAATTCCAAGTATTCACAGTTTTCCCAGAATTCCCGGTTTTCCACCCCAAAAAGGCCCATTGACTTACATTGGGTCATTTTTTGTTTCATTCTTACAGCTTTCCCTTTTCATATTTTCAATATTTAACTCATTCATCTCGTTTTAGGGATCCTTCCCATCATTCCAGTAATTAATACTTTCCAATATTTTCCCATAATTCCATATTTTTCATCCTTCAAATATTCATAATTCATTTCCAATGGGAGGGCTTCCCATTCATTCCCAATGGGAGATTAAACATTTTACATTTTGAGCTTTCCTATTTCATATTCATAACATTTATCTCATACATTTCGCCTTATGGCTCATTCCCACCATTGTAACAGTTAATAATTATTAATATTTTTCCATAATTCAATATTTTTCATTTATAACGATTCCTAATTCATTCCCAGTGGTGGATTTAACATTTTTTACTTGAAGCTTCTCCACTTCACACTCACATTAATCAGTCAATACATTCCCCAATATCAATACTACTCATATTCACACCTTCCAGTAATTCATAACTATTTTCATATTTTTACCCATAATTCCTCATTCCCATTTTCCTCACCAAACTTTGTAACCTTCTATCTTGGCCATTCCTGCTCCGATTCCCACCGTTCCAACTTTAATCGATTCCCCATATTCCCGCCATTCCATTCGTGTATCCATTTTTCTCTTCGCATGATTAAAAAATTACCCACAATTCCACATACTGTACCTTTAATGAACCAATTCATTTTCAATGAGGTCATTCATTGTGTGGGCGTTTGGCCTTCGGTGACTGCTGGTTAGGAAGACAAAGTACTCCGTTTCACATGGGGTCGTCAAGCGACCGTCTTGGACACTTGCCCACATACACTGAGACTCCATTTCCCATCAACCCTCAGGGGCGGCCATCTTGGATATCTGATCAGACATCTCATGAGCGCTCAGCCCAACTTCCATCCAGGATGGCGGCCATCTTGGTTAACTCAGAACAATAAAAACAACACTCTCCTAATGTTGAACATCCAAACTAATAAATATAATCCCCCAAAATTCAGAATTTGAACTTTAAGTTTACTTTTTTCTTACTTTTTGACATTTTGTGATATTTTACAAAATTCAAAAAATTGTTGTTTTTTTCACTTTAATGACTACGGGTGTTTGAACGATTTAGTCCGACTCAGCGTTTAACCGTTCATCTTGACCCTGCCTATGATCTCAGGGTGTCATTTACCCACAATGCATCTGTTTTGCATAAGTAATAGCCCCCTAAAACTCGCGAAAAATCAGATTTTTGATGTTTCCTCTTGTGATATCTCCATTTGCGTCCGACCTATACTTATCGTTCCAAATTTAGGTGTTTCCCATTATGGGTTAGATTGCCAAGAACACCCCCGCACCAACAATTTATAGTTTTTCCCATTTTTTACCCATAATTCCTCAGTTAATTGTTCTCGCCAAAACATTGTAACCTTCTGTCTTTGCCATTCTTCATCCGATTCCCACCGTTCCAACTTTATATGATTCCATTCATCCCCGCCGATTCATTGGTGTATTCGTTTACCTCTTACCAGAATTCAAAGTTGCACCACAATTCCACACACTGTACCTTTAATGAACCAATTCATTTTCAATGAGGTCATTCATTGTGTGGGCGTTTGGCCTTTGGTGACTACTGTTCAGGTAGACAAAGTACTCCATTTCCCATGGGGTCGTCAAGCGGCCATCTTGGACACTTGCCCACATACACTGAGACTCCATTTCCCATCAACCTTCAGGGGCGGCCATCTTGGATTTCTGATCAGACATCTCATTTAGTTTTTCCCTTCTATCTTTGCCAGTCTTCATCCGATTCCCACCGTTCCAACTTTAATCGATTCCCCATATTCCCGCCATTCCATTCGTGTATCCATTTTTCTCTTCCCAGATTTAAAAATTTTCCCACAATTCAACATACTGTACCTTTAATGAACCAATTCATTTTCAATGAGGTCATTCATTGTGTGGGCGTTTGGCCTTCGGTGACTGCTGGTTAGGAAGACAAAGTACTCCGTTTCCCATGGGGTCGTCAAGCGACCGTCTTGGACACTTGCCCACATACACTGAGACTCCATTTCCCATCAACCCTCAGGGGCGGCCATCTTGGATATCTGATCAGACATCTCATGAGCGCTCAGCCCAACTTCCATCCAGGATGGCGGCCATCTTGGTTAACTCAGAACAATAAAAACAACACTCTCCTAATGTTGAACATCCAAACTAATAAATATAATCCCCCAAAATTCAGAATTTGAACTTTAAGTTTACTTTTTTCTTACTTTTTGATATTTTGTGATATTTTACAAAATTCAAAAAATTGTTGTTTTTTTCACTTTAATGACTACAGGTGTTTGAACGATTTAGTCCGACTCAGCGTTTAACCGTTCATCTTGACCCTGCCTATGATCTCAGGGTGTCATTTACCCACAATGCATCTGTTTTGCATAAGTAATAGCCCTCTAAAACTCGCGAAAAATCAGATTTTTGATGTTTCCTCTTGTGATATCTCCATTTGCGTCCGACCTATACTTATCGTTCCAAATTTAGGTGTTTCCCATCATGGGTTAGATTGCCAAGAACACCCCCGCACCAACAATTTATAGTTTTTCCCATTATTTTACCCATAATTCCTCAGTTAATTGTTCTCGCCAAAACATTGTAACCTTCTGTCTTTGCCATTCTTCATTCGATTCCCACCGTTCCAACTTTATATGATTCCATTCATCCCCGCCAATTCATTGGTGTATTCGTTTACCTCTTACCAGAATTCAAAGTTGCACCACAATTCCACACACTGTACCTTTAATGAACCAATTCATTTTCAATGAGGTCATTCATTGTGTGGGCGTTTGGCCTTTGGTGACTACTGTTGAGGTAGTCAAAGTACTCCATTTCCCACGGGGTTGTCAAGCGGCCATCTTGGACACTTGCCCACATACACTGAGACTCCATTTCCCATCAACCCTCAGGGGCGGCCATCTTGGATATCTGATCAGACAGCTCATGAGCGCTGAGCCCAACTTCCACCCAGGATGGCGGCCATCATGGTTTACTCAGAACAATAAAAACAACACTCTCCTAATGTTGAACATCCAATTTATTAAATATATTTCCCCAAAATTCAGAATTTGAACTTTAAGTGTACTTTTTTCTTACTTTTTGAAATTTTGTGATATTTTACAAAATTTGAAAAATTATTGTTTTTTCACTTTAATGACTACAGGTGTTTGTCCGATTCAGGCCGATTCAGCGTTTAACCATTCATCTTGACCCTTCCTATGAACTCAAAGTGTCATTTACCCACAATGCATCTGTTTTGCATAAGTAATAGCCCCCTAAAACTCGCGAAAAATCAGATTTTTGATGTTTCCGCTTGTGATATCTCCATTTGCGTCCTACCTATACTTATCGTTCCAACTTTAGGTGTTTCCCATTATGGGTTAGATTGCAAGGAACACCCTCGCAACAACAATTTCAAGTTTTTCCCATTTTTTACCCATAATTCTTGAGTTAATTATTTTTGCCAAAACATTGTAACCTTCTGTCTTCGCCATTCTTTATCCGATTCCGACCGTTCAAACTTTATTTGATGCCATTCATCCCCACCAATTCATTGGTGTATTCATTTACCTCTTACCAGGAATCAAAATTTTCCCACAATTCCACACACTGTACCTTTAATGAACCAATTCATTTTCAATGAGGTCATTCATTGTGTGGTTCTTTGGCCTTCGTGGACTACTGTTTAGGTCGACAAAGTACTCTTTTTCCCATGGGATCGTCATGTGGCCATCTTGGACACTTGACTACATACACCGAGACTCCATCTCCCATCAGCCCTCAGGGGCGGCCATCTTGGATATCTGATCAGACGTCTCATTCAGTTTTTCCCTTCTATCTTTGCCAGTCTTCATCCGATTCCGACCGTTACAACTTTAATCAATTCCCCCAATTCTTGCCATTACATGGTGGTATCTATTTTCCTCTTCCCTGAATTCAAAAATTACCCACAATTCCACTTTTTCAGTTTTTCCCTTCTATCTTCACCATTTTTCATCCGATTCTTACCGTTCCAACTTTAATCAACTCCCCCAATGCCCGCCATTCCATTTTTACCCATTATTCAAATATTACCCACAATTCCACTTTTTTAGTTTTTCCCTTATACAATTGCCATTCTTCATCCGATTGCAACCGTTCCAAGTTTAATCGATTCATCCAATTCCCCCCATTCGATGGTGGTTTGTATTTTCCTCTTTCCAGAGTTCAAAAATTACCCACAATTCCACTTTTTCAGTTTATCACTTCTATCTTTGTCATTCTTCATCCGATTCGGGCCGTTCCAACTTTAATCAATTCCCCCAATGCCCGCCACTCCATTTTTACCCACAATTAAAATATTACCCACAATTCCACTTTTTTCAGTTTTTCCCTTCTATCTTTGCTATTCTTCATCCGATTCCAACCGTTACAACTTTAATCGATTCCCCCAATTCCCACCATTCCACATCATTCAACACCTTTGCCTTCGGAGGTTTCACCTTCACACGCAATTTCTTCAGAAATTGCAAATATTCTAGTTATTATTATTATTCTTATTCTGCCTGTTTTTCGACGGATTTCAGCTCATTCCCAGTTTATCCGATTCACACCGTTCCAATTTCACATTATTCCAGTTAAGCGCCCGAAGGGCGTTTCCATTTTTGGAATTCCAAGTATTCACAGTTTTCCCAGAATTCCCGGTTTTCCACCCCAAAAAGGCCCATTGACTTACATTGGGTCATTTTTTGTTTCATTATTACAGCTCTCCCTTTTCATATTTTCTATATTTAACTTATTCATCTCGTTATAGGGATCCTTCCTATCATTCCAGTAATTAATACATTCCAATATTTTCCCATAATTCCATATTTTTCATCCTTCAAATATTCATAATTCATTTCCAATGGGAGGGCTTCCCATTCATTCCCAATGGGAGATTAAACATTTTACATTTTGAGCTTTCCTATTTCATATTCATAACATTTATCTCATACATTTCGCCTTATGGCTCATTCCCACCATTGTAACAGTTAATAATTATTAATATTTTCCCATAATTCAATATTTTTCATTTATAACAATTCATAATTCATTCCCAGTGGTGGATTTAACATTTTTTACTTGAAGCTTCTCCACTTCACACTCACATTAATCAGTTAATACATTCCCCAATATCAATACTACTCATATTCACACCTTCCAGTAATTCATAACTATTTTCATATTTTTACCCATAATTCCTCATTCCCATTTTCCTCATCCAAAACTTTGTAACCTTCTATCTTGGCCATTCCTGCTCCGATTCCCACCGTTCCAACTTTAATGGATTCCCCCAATTCCCACCATTTCATTTGTGTATCCCCTTTCCTCTTCCCATGATTCAAAAATTACCCACAATTCCACTTTATCAGTTTTTCCCCTCTATCTTTTCCATTCTTTATCCGATTCTGACCATTCCAACTTTAATCAATTCCCCCAATGCCCGCCACTCCATTTTTACCCACAATTCAAAAATTACCCATAATTCCACTTTTTCAGTTTTTCCCTTCTATCTTTGCCATTCTTCATCCGATTCTGACCGTTCCAACTTTCATCAATTCCCCTGATGCCCGCCACTCCATTTTTACCCACAATTCAAAAATTACCCATAATTCCACTTTTTCAGTTTTTCCCTTCTATCTTTGCCATTCTTCATCCGATTCTGACCGTTCCAACTTTCATCAATTCCCCCGATGCCCGCCACTCCATTTTTACCCACAATTCAAAAATTACCCATAATTCCACTTTTTCAGTTTTTCCCTTCTATCTTTTCCATTCTTCATCCGATTCTGACCGTTCCAACTTTAATCAATTCCCCCAATGCCCGCCACTCCATTTTTACCCACAATTCAAAAATTACCCATAATTCCACTTTTTCAGTTTTTCCCTTCTATCTTCACCATTCTTCATCCGATTTTTACCGTTCTAACTTTAATCCATTCTCCCAATGCCCGCCACTCCATTTTTACTCACATTTCAAAAATTTCCCACAATTCCACTTTTTCAGTTTTTCCCTTCTACCTTTGCCATTCTTCATCCGATTGCGACCGTTCCAAGTTTAATCGATTCATCCAATTCCCCCCATTCAATGGTAGTTTGAATTTTCTTCTTTCCAGAGTTCAAAAATTACCCACAATTCCACTTTTTCAGTTTATCACTTCTATCTTTGTCATTCTTCATCCGATTCGGACCGTTCCAACTTTAATCAATTCCCCCAATTCCCACCATTCCACATCATTCAACACCTTTGCCTTCAGAGGTTACACCTTCACACGCAATTTCTTCAGAAATTGCAAATATTCTAGTTATTATTATTCTTATTCTGCCTGTTTTTCGACGGATTTCAGCTCATTCCCAGTTTATCCGATTCACACCGTTCCAATTTCACATTATTCCAGTTAAGCGCCCGAAGGGCGTTTCCATTTTTGGAATTCCAAGTATTCACAGTTTTCCCAGAATTCCCGGTTTTCCACCCCAAAAAGTCCCATTGACTTACATTGGGTCATTTTTTGTTTCATTATTACAGCTCTCCCTTTTCATATTTTCAATATTTAACTTATTCATCTCGTTATAGGGATCCTTCCTATCATTCCAGTAATTAATACATTCCAATATTTTCCCATAATTCCATATTTTTCATCCTTCAAATATTCATAATTCATTTCCAATGGGAGGGCTTCCCATTCATTCCCAATGGGAGATTAAACATTTTACATTTTGAGCTTTCCTATTTCATATTCATAACATTTATCTCATACATTTCGCCTTATGGCTCATTCCCACCATTGTAACAGTTAATAATTATTAATATTTTCCCATAATTCAATATTTTTCATTTATAACAATTCATAATTCATTCCCAGTGGTGGATTTAACATTTTTTACTTGAAGCTTCTCCACTTCACACTCACATTAATCAGTTAATACATTCCCCAATATCAATACTACTCATATTCACACCTTCCAGTAATTCATAACTATTTTCATATTTTTACCCATAATTCCTCATTCCCATTTTCCTCATCCAAAACTTTGTAACCTTCTATCTTGGCCATTCCTGCTCCGATTCCCACCGTTCCAACTTTAATGGATTCCCCCAATTCCCACCATTTCATTTGTGTATCCCCTTTCCTCTTCCCATGATTCAAAAATTACCCACAATTCCACTTTATCAGTTTTTCCCCTCTATCTTTTCCATTCTTTATCCGATTCTGACCATTCCAACTTTAATCAATTCCCCCAATGCCCGCCACTCCATTTTTACCCACAATTCAAAAATTACCCATAATTCCACTTTTTCAGTTTTTCCCTTCTATCTTTGCCATTCTTCATCCGATTCTGACCGTTCCAACTTTCATCAATTCCCCCGATGCCCGCCACTCCATTTTTACCCACAATTCAAAAATTACCCATAATTCCACTTTTTCAGTTTTTCCCTTCTATCTTTGCCATTCTTCATCCAATTGCGACCGTTCCAACTTGAATCAATTCCCCCAATTCCCGCCATTACATGGTGGTATCTATTTTCTTCTTACCTGAATTAAAAAATTACCCACAATTCCACTTTTTCAGTTTTTCCCTTCTATCTTTTCCATTCTTCATCCGATTGTGACCGTTCCAACATTAATCAATTCCCCTGATGCCCGCCACTCCATTTTTACCCACAATTCAAAAATTACCCATAATTCCACTTTTTCAGTTTTTCCCTTCTATCTTTGCCATTCTTCATCCGATTCTGACCGTTCCAACTTTCATCAATTCCCCCGATGCCCGCCACTCCATTTTTACCCACAATTCAAAAATTACCCATAATTCCACTTTTTCAGTTTTTCCCTTCTATCTTTGCCATTCTTCATCCGATTCTGACCGTTCCAACTTTAATCAATTCCCCCAATGCCCGCCACTCCATTTTTACCCACAATTCAAAAATTACCCATAATTCCACTTTTTCAGTTTTTCCCTTCTATCTTCACCATTCTTCATCCGATTTTTACCGTTCTAACTTTAATCCATTCTCCCAATGCCCGCCACTCCATTTTTACTCACAATTCAAAAATTTCCCACAATTCCACTTTTTCAGTTTTTCCCTTCTACCTTTGCCATTCTTCATCCGATTGCGACCGTTCCAAGTTTAATCGATTCATCCAATTCCCCCCATTCAATGGTAGTTTGAATTTTCTTCTTTCCAGAGTTCAAAAATTACCCACAATTCCACTTTTTTAGTTTATCACTTCTATCTTTGTCATTCTTCATCCGATTCGGACCGTTCCAACTTTAATCAATTCCCCCAATTCCCACCATTCCACATCATTCAACACCTTTGCCTTCAGAGGTTACACCTTCACACGCAATTTCTTCAGAAATTGCAAATATTCTAGTTATTATTATTATTCTTATTCTGCCTGTTTTTCGACGGATTTCAGCTCATTCCCAGTTTATCCGATTCACACCGTTCCAATTTCACATTATTCCAGTAAAGCGCCCGAAGGGCGTTTCCATTTTTGGAATTCCAAGTATTCACAGTTTTCCCAGAATTCCCGGTTTTCCACCCCAAAAAGTCCCATTGACTAACATTGGGTCATATTTTGTTTCATTATTACAGCTCTCCCTTTTCATATTTTCAATATTTAACTTATTCATCTCGTTATAGGGATCCTTCCTATCATTCCAGTAATTAATACATTCCAATATTTTCCCATAATTCCATATTTTTCATCCTTCAAATATTCATAATTCATTTCCAATGGGAGGGCTTCCCATTCATTCCCAATGGGAGATTAAACATTTCACATTTTGAGCTTTCCTATTTCATATTCATAACATTTAACTCATACATTTCGCCTGTTGGCTCATTCCCACTATTGTAACAATTAATAATTTTCAATATTTTCCCATAATTACATATTATTCATGTATAACAACTCATAATTCATTCCCAGTGGCGGACTTAACATTTTTTATTTAAAGCTTCTCCACTTCACACTCACATTAATCAGTTAATACATTCCCCAATTTGAATACTACTCATATTCACACCTTCCAGTAATTCATAACTATTTTCATATTTTTACCCATAATTCCTCATTCCCATTTTCCTCATCCAAAACTTTGTAACCTTCTATCTTGGCCATTCCTGCTCCGATTCCCACCGTTCCAACTTTAATGGATTCCCCCAATTCCCACCATTTCATTTGTGTATCCCCTTTCCTCTTCCCATGATTCAAAAATTACCCACAATTCCACTTTATCAGTTTTTCCCCTCTATCTTTTCCATTCTTTATCCGATTCTGACCATTCCAACTTTAATCAATTCCCCCAATGCCCGCCACTCCATTTTTACCCACAATTCAAAAATTACCCATAATTCCACTTTTTCAGTTTTTCCCTTCTATCTTTGCCATTCTTCATCCGATTCTGACCGTTCCAACTTTCATCAATTCCCCCGATGCCCGCCACTCCATTTTTACCCACAATTCAAAAATTACCCATAATTCCACTTTTTCAGTTTTTCCCTTCTATCTTTGCCATTCTTCATCCGATTCTGACCGTTCCAACTTTCATCAATTCCCCCGATGCCCGCCACTCCATTTTTACCCACAATTCAAAAATTACCCATAATTCCACTTTTTCAGTTTTTCCCTTCTATCTTTGCCATTCTTCATCCAATTGCGACCGTTCCAACTTGAATCAATTCCCCCAATTCCCGCCATTACATGGTGGTATCTATTTTCTTCTTACCTGAATTAAAAAATTACCCACAATTCCACTTTTTCAGTTTTTCCCTTCTATCTTTTCCATTCTTCATCCGATTGTGACCGTTCCAACATTAATCAATTCCCCTGATGCCCGCCACTCCATTTTTACCCACAATTCAAAAATTACCCATAATTCCACTTTTTCAGTTTTTCCCTTCTATCTTTGCCATTCTTCATCCGATTCTGACCGTTCCAATTTTCATCAATTCCCCCGATGCCCGCCACTCCATTTTTACCCACAATTCAAAAATTACCCATAATTCCACTTTTTCAGTTTTTCCCTTCTATCTTTGCCATTCTTCATCCGATTCTGACCGTTCCAACTTTAATCAATTCCCCCAATGCCGCCACTCCATTTTTACCCACAATTCAAAAATTACCCATTATTCCACTTTTTCAGTTTTTCCCTTCTATCTTCACCATTCTTCATCCGATTTTTACCGTTCTAACTTTAATCCATTCTCCCAATGCCCGCCACTCCATTTTTACTCACAATTCAAAAATTTCCCACAATTCCACTTTTTCAGTTTTTCCCTTCTACCTTTGCCATTCTTCATCCGATTGCGACCGTTCCAAGTTTAATCGATTCATCCAATTCCCCCCATTCAATGGTAGTTTGAATTTTCTTCTTTCCAGAGTTCAAAAATTACCCACAATTCCACTTTTTTAGTTTATCACTTCTATCTTTGTCATTCTTCATCCGATTCGGACCGTTCCAACTTTAATCAATTCCCCCAATTCCCACCATTCCACATCATTCAACACCTTTGCCTTCAGAGGTTACACCTTCACACGCAATTTCTTCAGAAATTGCAAATATTCTAGTTATTATTATTATTATTCCGCCCTGTTTTTCGGCACGTTTCAACTCATTCCCAGTTTATTTAATTCACCCCGTTCCACTTTCATGTTATTCCACTTATTCGGGAATGAGGGGTTTCCATTTTTCACATTCCAAATATTCACAGTTTTCCCAGAATTCCCGGTTTTCCACCCCAAAAAGTTCCATTGACTTACATTGGGTCATTTTTCGTTTCATTATTACAGCTTTCCTTTTTAATATTTTCAATATTTAACTCATACATCTCGTCTTAGGGATCCTTCCCGTCATTCCAGTAATTAATACATTTCAATATTTTCCCATAATTCCATATTTTTCCATCTTTAAATATCCATAATTCATTTCCAATGGGAGGGCTTCCCATTCATTCCCAATGGGAGATTGAACATTTCACATTTTGAGCTTTCCTTTTTCATATTCATAACATTTAACTCATTCATTCTGCCTTATGGCTCATTCCCATCATTCCTAGAGTTCATAATTATTCATATTTTCCCATAATTCCATATTTTTCACCTATTACAATTCATAATTCATTCCCAATGGCCGATTTAACATTTCTTATTTGAAGCTTCCCAATACCACATTTAAATCATTCAGCTAATGCATTTCACATTGTCATCATTATACATTATAACACATTCCAGTATTTCATAAATATATTAAAAATATTACCCATAATTCCTCATTCCCATTTTATTCAACAAAACTTTGTAACGTTCTATCTCGGCCATTCCTGCTCCGATTCCCACCGTTCCAACTTTAATCGATTCCACTGATGCCCGCCATTCCATTCGTGTATCCATTTACCTCTTCTCAAAATTAAAAATTTTGTCACAATTCCACACACTGTACCTTTAATAAACCAATTCATTTTCAATGAGGTCATTCATTGTGTGGGCGTTTCGCCTTCGGTGACTGCTGGTTAGGAAGACAAAGTACTCCGTTTCCCAAGGGGTCGTCAAGCGGCCATCTTGGACACTTGCCCACATACACTGAGACTCCATTTCCCATCAACCCTCAGGGGCGGCCATCTTGGATATCTGATCAGACATCTCTTGAGCGCTCAGCCC
This sequence comes from Hippichthys cyanospilos, assembly GCF_059441005.1. Lineage (NCBI taxonomy): Eukaryota > Metazoa > Chordata > Actinopteri > Syngnathiformes > Syngnathidae > Hippichthys > Hippichthys cyanospilos. The sequence continues at coordinate 22,804,853 of NC_142378.1, forward strand.
AACTTCCACCCAGGATGGCGGCCATCTTGGTTAACTCAGAACAATAAAAACAACACTCTCCTAATGTTGAACATCCAAACTAATAATTATAATCCCCCAAAATTCAGAATTTGAACTTTAAGTGTACTTTTTTCTTACTTTTTGAAATTTTGTGATATTTTACAAAATTCAAAAAATTGTTGTTTTTTTCACTTTAATGACTACAGGTGTTTGTCCGATTCAGTTTGACTCAGCGTTTAACCGTTCATCTTGACCCTGCCTATGACCTCAGGGTGTCATTTACCCACAATGCATCTGTTTTGCATAAGTAGTAGCCCCCTAAAACTCGCGAAAAATGCAATTTTTTTTGTTTCCTCTTGTGATATCTCCATTTGCGTCCGACCTATACTTATCATTCCAACTTTAGGTGTTTCCCATTCTGGGTTAGATTGCCAAGAACACCCCCGCACCAACAATTTATAGTTTTTCCCATTTTTTACCCATAATTCCTTAGTTAATTGTTCTCGCCAAAACATTTTAACCTTCTGTCTTTGCCATTCTTCATCCGATTCCCACCGTTCCAACTTTATATGATTCCATTCATCCCCGCCAATTCATTGGTGTATTCATTTACCTCTTACCAGAATTCAAAGATTTACCACAATTCCACACACTGTACCTTTAATGAACCAATTCATTTTCAATGCGGTCATTCATTGTGTGGGCGTTTGGCCTTCGGTGACTACTGTTCAGGTAGACAAAGTACTCCATTTCCCATGGGGTCGTCAAGCGGCCATCTTGGACACTTGCCCACATACACTGAGACTCCATTTCCCATCAACCCTCAGGGGCGGCCATCTTGGATATCTGATCAGACATCTCATGAGCGCTCAGCCCAACTTCCACCCAGGATGGCGGCCATCTTGGTTAACTCAGAACAATAAAAACAACACTCTCCTAATGTTGAACATCCAAACTATTAAATATAATCCCCCAAAATTCAGAATTTGAACTTTAAGTGTACTTTTTTCTCACTTTTTGAAATTTTGTGATATTTTACTAAATTCATAAAATTTTTGTTTTTTTCTCTTTAATGACTACAGGTGTTTGTCCGATTCAGGCCAATTCAGCGTTTAACCGTTCATCTTGACCCTGCCTATGACCTCAGAGTGTCATTTACCCACAATGCATCTGTTTTGCTTAAGTTATAGCCCCCTAAAACTCGCGAAAAATCTGATTTTTTATGTTTCCTCTTGTGATATCTCCATTTGCGTCCGACATATACTTATTGTTTCAATTTTAGGTGTTTCCCATCATGGGTTAGATTGCCAAGAACACCCCCGCACCAACAATTTATAGTTTTTCCCATTTTTTTACCCATAATTCCTCAGTTAATTGTTCTCGCCAAAACATTGTAACCTTCTGTCTTTGCCATTCTTCATCCGATTCCCACCGTTCCAACTTTATATGATTCCATTCATCCCCGCCAATTCATTGGTGTATTCATTTACCTCTTACCAGAATTCAAAGATTTACCACAATTCCACACACTGTACCTTTAATGAACCAATTCATTTTCAATGCGGTCATTCATTGTGTGGGCGTTTGGCCTTCGGTGACTACTGTTCAGGTAGACAAAGTACTCCATTTCCCATGGGGTCGTCAAGCGGCCATCTTGGACACTTGCCCACATACACTGAGACTCCATTTCCCATCAACCCTCAGGGGCGGCCATCTTGGATATCTGATCAGACATCTCATGAGCGCTCAGCCCAACTTCCACCCAGGATGGCGGCCATCTTGGTTAACTCAGAACAATAAAAACAACACTCTCCTAATGTTGAACATCCAAACTATTAAATATAATCCCCCAAAATTCAGAATTTGAACTTTAAGTGTACTTTTTTCTCACTTTTTGAAATTTTGTGATATTTTACTAAATTCATAAAATTTTTGTTTTTTTCTCTTTAATGACTACAGGTGTTTGTCCGATTCAGGCCAATTCAGCGTTTAACCGTTCATCTTGACCCTGCCTATGACCTCAGAGTGTCATTTACCCACAATGCATCTGTTTTGCGTAAGTTATAGCCCCCTAAAACTCGCGAAAAATCTGATTTTTTATGTTTCCTCTTGTGATATCTCCATTTGCGTCCGACATATACTTATTGTTTCAATTTTAGGTGTTTCCCATCATGGGTTAGATTGCCAAGAACACCCCCGCACCAACAATTTATAGTTTTTCCCATTTTTTTACCCATAATTCCTCAGTTAATTGTTCTCGCCAAAACATTGTAACCTTCTGTCTTTGCCATTCTTCATCCGATTCCCACCGTTCCAACTTTATATGATTCCATTCATCCCCGCCAATTCATTGGTGTATTCATTTACCTCTTACCAGAATTCAAAGATTTACCACAATTCCACACACTGTACCTTTAATGAACCAATTCATTTTCAATGCGGTCATTCATTGTGTGGGCGTTTGGCCTTCGGTGACTACTGTTCAGGTAGACAAAGTACTCCATTTCCCATGGGGTCGTCAAGCGGCCATCTTGGACACTTGCCCACATACACTGAGACTCCATTTCCCATCAACCCTCAGGGGCGGCCATCTTGGATATCTGATCAGACATCTCATGAGCGCTCAGCCCAACTTCCACCCAGGATGGCGGCCATCTTGGTTAACTCAGAACAATAAAAACAACACTCTCCTAATGTTGAACATCCAAACTATTAAATATAATCCCCCAAAATTCAGAATTTGAACTTTAAGTGTACTTTTTTCTCACTTTTTGAAATTTTGTGATATTTTACTAAATTCATAAAATTTTTGTTTTTTTCTCTTTAATGACTACAGGTGTTTGTCCGATTCAGGCCAAGTCAGCGTTTAACCGTTCATCTTGACCCTGCCTATGACCTCAGAGTGTCATTTACCCACAATGCATCTGTTTTGCGTAAGTTATAGCCCCCTAAAACTCGCGAAAAATCTGATTTTTTATGTTTCCTCTTGTGATATCTCCATTTGCGTCCGACATATACTTATTGTTTCAATTTTAGGTGTTTCCCATCATGGGTTAGATTGCCAAGAACACCCCCGCACCAACAATTTATAGTTTTTCCCATTTTTTTACCCATAATTCCTCAGTTAATTGTTCTCGCCAAAACATTGTAACCTTCTGTCTTTGCCATTCTTCATCCGATTCCCACCGTTCCAACTTTATATGATTCCATTCATCCCCGCCAATTCATTGGTGTATTCATTTACCTCTTACCAGAATTCAAAGATTTACCACAATTCCACACACTGTACCTTTAATGAACCAATTCATTTTCAATGCGGTCATTCATTGTGTGGGCGTTTGGCCTTCGGTGACTACTGTTCAGGTAGACAAAGTACTCCATTTCCCATGGGGTCGTCAAGCGGCCATCTTGGACACTTGCCCACATACACTGAGACTCCATTTCCCATCAACCCTCAGGGGCGGCCATCTTGGATATCTGATCAGACATCTCATGAGCGCTCAGCCCAACTTCCACCCAGGATGGTGGCCATCTTGGTTAACTCAGAACAATAAAAACAACACTCTCCTAATGTTGAACATCCAAACTAATAATTATAATCCCCCAAAATTCAGAATTTGAACTTTAAGTGTACTTTTTTCTTACTTTTTGAAATTTTGTGATATTTTACAAAATTCAAAAAATTGTTGTTTTTTTCACTTTAATGACTACAGGTGTTTGTCCGATTCAGTTTGACTCAGCGTTTAACCGTTCATCTTGACCCTGCCTATGACCTCAGGGTGTCATTTACCCACAATGCATCTGTTTTGCATAAGTAGTAGCCCCCTAAAACTCGCGAAAAATGCAATTTTTTTTGTTTCCTCTTGTGATATCTCCATTTGCGTCCGACCTATACTTATCATTCCAACTTTAGGTGTTTCCCATTCTGGGTTAGATTACCAAGAACACCCCCGCACCAACAATTTATAGTTTTTCCCATTTTTTACCCATAATTCCTCAGTTAATTGTTCTCGCCAAAACATTTTAACCTTCTGTCTTTGCCATTCTTCATCCGATTCCCACCGTTCCAACTTTATATGATTCCATTCATCCCCGCCAATTCGTTGGTGTATTCATTTACCTCTTACCAGAATTCAAAGATTTACCACAATTCCACACACTGTACCTTTAATGAACCAATTCATTTTCAATGCGGTCATTCATTGTGTGGGCGTTTGGCCTTCGGTGACTACTGTTCAGGTAGACAAAGTACTCCATTTCCCATGGGGTCGTCAAGCGGCCATCTTGGACACTTGCCCACATACACTGAAACTCCATTTCCCATCAACCCTCAGGGGCGGCCATCTTGGATATCTGATCAGACATCTCATGAGCGCTCAGCCCAACTTCCACCCAGGATGGCGGCCATCTTGGTTAACTCAGAACAATAAAAACAACACTCTCCTAATGTTGAACATCCAAACTATTAAATATAATCCCCCAAAATTCAGAATTTGAACTTTAAGTGTACTTTTTTCTCACTTTTTGAAATTTTGTGATATTTTACTAAATTCATAAAATTTTTGTTTTTTTCACTTTAATGACTACAGGTGTTTGTCCGATTCAGGCCAATTCAGCGTTTAACCGTTCATCTTGACCCTGCCTATGACCTCAGAGTGTCATTTACCCACAATGCATCTGTTTTGCGTAAGTTATAGCCCCCTAAAACTCGCGAAAAATCTGATTTTTTATGTTTCCTCTTGTGATATCTCCATTTGCGTCCGACATATACTTATTGTTTCAATTTTAGGTGTTTCCCATCATGGGTTAGATTGCCAAGAACACCCCCGCACCAACAATTTATAGTTTTTCCCATTTTTTTACCCATAATTCCTCAGTTAATTGTTCTCGCCAAAACATTGTAACCTTCTGTCTTTGCCATTCTTCATCCGATTCCCACCGTTCCAACTTTATATGATTTCATTCATCCCCGCCAATTCATTGGTGTATTCATTTACCTCTTACCAGAATTCAAAGATTTACCACAATTCCACACACTGTACCTTTAATGAACCAATTCATTTTCAATGCGGTCATTCATTGTGTGGGTGTTTGGCCTTCGGTGACTACTGTTCAGGTAGACAAAGTACTCCATTTCCCATGGGGTCGTCAAGCGGCCATCTTGGACACTTGCCCACATACACTGAGACTCCATTTCCCATCAACCCTCAGGGGCGGCCATCTTGGATATCTGATCAGACATCTCATGAGCGCTCAGCCCAACTTCCACCCAGGATGGCGGCCATCTTGGTTAACTCAGAACAATAAAAACAACACTCTCCTAATGTTGAACATCCAAACTATTAAATATAATCCCCCAAAATTCAGAATTTGAACTTTAAGTGTACTTTTTTCTCACTTTTTGAAATTTTGTGATATTTTACTAAATTCATAAAATTTTTGTTTTTTTCTCTTTAATGACTACAGGTGTTTGTCCGATTCAGGCCAATTCAGCGTTTAACCGTTCATCTTGACCCTGCCTATGACCTCAGAGTGTCATTTACCCACAATGCATCTGTTTTGCGTAGGTTATAGCCCCCTAAAACTCGCGAAAAATCTGATTTTTTATGTTTCCTCTTGTGATATCTCCATTTGCGTCCGACCTATACTTATCATTCCAACTTTAGGTGTTTCCCATCATGGGTTAGATTGCCAAGAACACCCCCGCACCAACAATTTATAGTTTTTCCCATTTTTTTACCCATAATTCCTCAGTTAATTGTTCTCGCCAAAACATTGTAACCTTCTGTCTTTGCCATTCTTCATCCGATTCCCACCGTTCTAACTTAATATGATTCCATTCATCCCCGCCAATTCATTGGTGTACTCGTTTACCTCTTACCAGAATTCAAAGTTGCACCAAATTCCACACACTGTACCTTTAATGAACCAATTCATTTTCAATGAGGTCATTCATTGTGTGGGCGTTTGGCCTTTGGTGACTACTGTTGAGGTAGTCAAAGTACTCCATTTCCCATGGGGTCGTCAGGTGGCCATCTTGGACACTTGCCCACATACACTGAGACTCCATTTCCCATCAAACCTCAGGGGTGGCCATCTTGGATATCTGATCCGATATCTTCATCCGATTCCTACCGTTCCAACTTTAAACGATTCCCCTGAGTCCTGCCATTTCATGGTGATATCCTTTTTCTTTTTCCCAGAATTCAAAAACTACCCACAATCCCACTTTCAGTTTTTCCCTTGTATCTTTGTCATTCCTGCTGCGATTTCCACTGTTCCAACTTTAATCGATTCCCCCAATGCCCGCCCATCCATTTTTACCCACAATTCAAAAATGACCCACAATTCCGTTTTTTCAGTTTTTCCCTTATATCTTTGCCATTCTTCATCCGATTCCGACCATTCTAACTTTAATCGATTCCCCCAAGTCCCGCCATTCCATGGTGGTATCCGCTTTCTTCCCAAAATTCAAAAATTACCCACAATTCCACTTTTTTCAGTTTTTCCCTTATATCTTTGCCATTCTTCATCCAATTCCGACCGTTCCAACTTTAATCAATTCCCCCAATGCCCGCCAAAGCATTTTTACCCACAATTCAAAAATTACCCACAATTCCACTTCTTTCAGTTTTTCCCCTATATCTTTGCCATTCTTCATCCGATTCCTACCGTTCCAACTTTAATCGATTCCCCATATTCCCGCTATTCCATTCGTGTATCCATTTTTCTCTTCCTACAATTCAAGATTTTCCCACAATTCCTCATTTTTCAGTGTTTTCTTGTATCTTCTACATTGTTTGACCTTTTCAAACAATTCCAAATCTGTATCATTCACATGATGTCACAGATTCAAGCACTCAAACTTTCAACATCACTCTAGCGTTCAGCACCGCTACCTTCAAAGGTTACACCTTCACACGCAATTTCTTCAGGAATTGCATATTTTCTAGTTATTATTATTATTATTATTCCGCCCTGTTTTTCGGCACGTTTCAACTCATTCCCAGTTTATTTGATTCACCCCGTTCCACTTTCATGTTATTCCACTTATTCGGGAATGAGGGGTTTCCATTTTTCACATTCCAAATATTCACAGTTTTCCCAGAATTCCCGGTTTTCCACCCCAAAAAGTTCCATTGACTTACATTGGGTCATTTTTCGTTTCATTATTACAGCTTTCCTTTTTAATATTTTCAATATTTAACTCATACATCTCGTCTTAGGGATCCTTCCCGTCATTCCAGTAATTAATACATTTCAATATTTTCCCATAATTCCATATTTTTCCATCTTTAAATATCCATAATTCATTTCCAATGGGAGGGCTTCCCATTCATTCCCAATGGGAGATTGAACATTTCACATTTTGAGCTTTCCTTTTTCATATTCATAACATTTAACTCATTCATTCTGCCTTATGGCTCATTCCCATCATTCCTAGAGTTCATAATTATTCATATTTTCCCATAATTCCATATTTTTCACCTATTACAATTCATAATTCATTCCCAATGGCCGATTTAACATTTCTTATTTGAAGCTTCCCAATACCACATTTAAATCATTCAGCTAATGCATTTCACATTGTCATCATTATACATTATAACACATTCCAGTATTTCATAAATATATTAAAAATATTACCCATAATTCCTCATTCCCATTTTATTCAACAAAACTTTGTAACGTTCTATCTCGGCCATTCCTGCTCCGATTCCCACCGTTCCAACTTTAATCGATTCCACTGATGCCCGCCATTCCATTCGTGTATCCATTTACCTCTTCTCAAAATTAAAAATTTTGTCACAATTCCACACACTGTACCTTTAATAAACCAATTCATTTTCAATGAGGTCATTCATTGTGTGGGCGTTTCGCCTTCGGTGACTGCTGGTTAGGAAGACAAAGTACTCCGTTTCCCAAGGGGTCGTCAAGCGGCCATCTTGGACACTTGCCCACATACACTGAGACTCCATTTCCCATCAACCCTCAGGGGCGGCCATCTTGGATATCTGATCAGACATCTCTTGAGCGCTCAGCCCAACTTCCACCCAGGATGGCGGCCATCTTGGTTAACTCAGAACAATAAAAACAACACTCTCCTAATGTTGAACATCCAAACTAATAATTATAATCCCCCAAAATTCAGAATTTGAACTTTAAGTGTACTTTTTTCTTACTTTTTGAAATTTTGTGATATTTTACAAAATTCAAAAAATTGTTGTTTTTTTCACTTTAATGACTACAGGTGTTTGTCCGATTCAGTTTGACTCAGCGTTTAACCGTTCATCTTGACCCTGCCTATGACCTCAGGGTGTCATTTACCCACAATGCATCTGTTTTGCATAAGTAGTAGCCCCCTAAAACTCGCGAAAAATGCAATTTTTTTTGTTTCCTCTTGTGATATCTCCATTTGCGTCCGACCTATACTTATCATTCCAACTTTAGGTGTTTCCCATTCTGGGTTAGATTGCCAAGAACACCCCCGCACCAACAATTTATAGTTTTTCCCATTTTTTACCCATAATTCCTCAGTTAATTGTTCTCGCCAAAACATTTTAACCTTCTGTCTTTGCCATTCTTCATCCGATTCCCACCGTTCCAACTTTATATGATTCCATTCATCCCCGCCAATTCATTGGTGTATTCATTTACCTCTTACCAGAATTCAAAGATTTACCACAATTCCACACACTGTACCTTTAATGAACCAATTCATTTTCAATGCGGTCATTCATTGTGTGGGCGTTTGGCCTTCGGTGACTACTGTTCAGGTAGACAAAGTACTCCATTTCCCATGGGGTCGTCAAGCGGCCATCTTGGACACTTGCCCACATACACTGAGACTCCATTTCCCATCAACCCTCAGGGGCGGCCATCTTGGATATCTGATCAGACATCTCATGAGCGCTCAGCCCAACTTCCACCCAGGATGGCGGCCATCTTGGTTAACTCAGAACAATAAAAACAACACTCTCCTAATGTTGAACATCCAAACTATTAAATATAATCCCCCAAAATTCAGAATTTGAACTTTAAGTGTACTTTTTTCTCACTTTTTGAAATTTTGTGATATTTTACTAAATTCATAAAATTTTTGTTTTTTTCTCTTTAATGACTACAGGTGTTTGTCCGATTCAGGCCAATTCAGCGTTTAACCGTTCATCTTGACCCTGCCTATGACCTCAGAGTGTCATTTACCCACAATGCATCTGTTTTGCTTAAGTTATAGCCCCCTAAAACTCGCGAAAAATCTGATTTTTTATGTTTCCTCTTGTGATATCTCCATTTGCGTCCGACATATACTTATTGTTTCAATTTTAGGTGTTTCCCATCATGGGTTAGATTGCCAAGAACACCCCCGCACCAACAATTTATAGTTTTTCCCATTTTTTTACCCATAATTCCTCAGTTAATTGTTCTCGCCAAAACATTGTAACCTTCTGTCTTTGCCATTCTTCATCCGATTCCCACCGTTCCAACTTTATATGATTCCATTCATCCCCGCCAATTCATTGGTGTATTCATTTACCTCTTACCAGAATTCAAAGATTTACCACAATTCCACACACTGTACCTTTAATGAACCAATTCATTTTCAATGCGGTCATTCATTGTGTGGGCGTTTGGCCTTCGGTGACTACTGTTCAGGTAGACAAAGTACTCCATTTCCCATGGGGTCGTCAAGCGGCCATCTTGGACACTTGCCCACATACACTGAGACTCCATTTCCCATCAACCCTCAGGGGCGGCCATCTTGGATATCTGATCAGACATCTCATGAGCGCTCAGCCCAACTTCCACGCAGGATGGCGGCCATCTTGGTTAACTCAGAACAATAAAAACAACACTCTCCTAATGTTGAACATCCAAACTATTAAATATAATCCCCCAAAATTCAGAATTTGAACTTTAAGTGTACTTTTTTCTCACTTTTTGAAATTTTGTGATATTTTACTAAATTCATAAAATTTTTGTTTTTTTCTCTTTAATGACTACAGGTGTTTGTCCGATTCAGGCCAATTCAGCGTTTAACCGTTCATCTTGACCCTGCCTATGACCTCAGAGTGTCATTTACCCACAATGCATCTGTTTTGCGTAAGTTATAGCCCCCTAAAACTCGCGAAAAATCTGATTTTTTATGTTTCCTCTTGTGATATCTCCATTTGCGTCCGACATATACTTATCATTCCAACTTTAGGTGTTTCCCATTCTGGGTTAGATTGCCAAGAACACCCCCGCACCAACAATTTATAGTTTTTCCCATTTTTTACCCATAATTCCTCAGTTAATTGTTCTCGCCAAAACATTTTAACCTTCTGTCTTTGCCATTCTTCATCCGATTCCCACCGTTCCAACTTTATATGATTCCATTCATCCCCGCCAATTCATTGGCGTATTCATTTACCTCTTACCAGAATTCAAAGATTTACCACAATTCCACACACTGTACCTTTAATGAACCAATTCATTTTCAATGCGGTCATTCATTGTGTGGGCGTTTGGCCTTCGGTGACTACTGTTCAGGTAGACAAAGTACTCCATTTCCCATGGGGTCGTCAAGCGGCCATCTTGGACACTTGCCCACATACACTGAGACTCCATTTCCCATCAACCCTCAGGGGCGGCCATCTTGGATATCTGATCAGACATCTCATGAGCGCTCAGCCCAACTTCCACCCAGGATGGCGGCCATCTTGGTTAACTCAGAACAATAAAAACAACACTCTCCTAATGTTGAACATCCAAACTATTAAATATAATCCCCCAAAATTCAGAATTTGAACTTTAAGTGTACTTTTTTCTCACTTTTTGAAATTTTGTGATATTTTACTAAATTCATAAAATTTTTGTTTTTTTCTCTTTAATTACTACAGGTGTTTGTCCGATTCAGGCCAAGTCAGCGTTTAACCGTTCATCTTGACCCTGCCTATGACCTCAGAGTGTCATTTACCCACAATGCATCTGTTTTGCGTAAGTTATAGCCCCCTAAAACTCGCGAAAAATCTGATTTTTTATGTTTCCTCTTGTGATATCTCCATTTGCGTCCGACATATACTTATTGTTTCAATTTTAGGTGTTTCCCATCATGGGTTAGATTGCCAAGAACACCCCGCACCAACAATTTATAGTTTTTCCCATTTTTTTACCCATAATTCCTCAGTTAATTGTTCTCGCCAAAACATTGTAACCTTCTGTCTTTGCCATTCTTCATCCGATTCCCACCGTTCTAACTTTATATGATTCCATTCATCCCCGCCAATTCATTGGTGTACTCGTTTACCTCTTACCAGAATTCAAAGTTGCACCACAATTCCACACACTGTACCTTTAATGAACCAATTCATTTTCAATGAGGTCATTCATTGTGTGGGCGTTTGGCCTTTGGTGACTACTGTTGAGGTAGTCAAAGTACTCCATTTCCCATGGGGTCGTCAGGTGGCCATCTTGGACACTTGCCCACATACACTGAGACTCCATTTCCCATCAAACCTCAGGGGTGGCCATCTTGGATATCTGATCCGATATCTTCATCCGATTGTTACCGTTCCAACTTTAAACGATTCCCCTGAGTCCTGCCATTTCATGGTGATATCCTTTTTCTTTTTCCCAGAATTCAAAAACTACCCACAATCCCACTTTCAGTTTTTCCCTTGTATCTTTGTCATTCCTGCTGCGATTTCCACTGTTCCAACTTTAATCGATTCCCCCAATGCCCGCCCATCCATTTTTACCCACAATTCAAAAATGACCCACAATTCCGTTTTTTCAGTTTTTCCCTTATCTCTTTGCCATTCTTCATCCGATTCCGACCATTCTAACTTTAATCGATTCCCCCAAGTCCCGCCATTCCATGGTGGTATCCGCTTTCTTCCCAGAATTCAAAAATTACCCACAATTCCACTTTTTTCAGTTTTTCCCTTATATCTTTGCCATTCTTCATCCAATTCCGACCGTTCCAACTTTATTCAATTCCCCCAACGCCCGCCAATGCATTTTTACGTACAATTCAAAAATTACCCACAATTCCACTTTTTCAGTTTTTTCCTTATATCTTTGCCATTCTTCACTCGATTCCGACCATTCCAACTTTAATCGATTCCTCGAAGTCCCACCATTCCACGGTGGTATCCGCTTTCTTCCCAGAGTTCAAAAATTACCCACAATTCCACTTTTTCAGTTTTTCCCTTGTATTTTAGCCATTCCTGCTGCGATTTCCTTCGTTCCAACTTTAATCGATTCCCCCAATGCCCGCTAATGCATTTTTACCCACAATTCAAAAATTACCCACAATTCCACTTTTTCAGTTTTTTCCTTTTATCTTTGCCATTCTTCACTCGATTCCGACCATTCCAACTTTAATCGATTCCTCGAAGTCCCACCATTCCACGGTGGTTTCCGCTTTCTTCCCAGAGTTCAAAAATTACCCACAATTCCACTTTTTCAGTTTTTCCCTTGTAACTTTGCCATTCCTGCTGCGATTTCCACCGTTCCAACTTTAATCGTTTCTCCCAATGCCCACCCATCCATTTTTACCCACATTTCAAAAATTACCCACAATTCCACTATTTCTGTTTTTCCCTTATATCTTTGCCATTCTTCATCCAATTCCGACCGTTCCAACTTTAATCAATTCCCCCAATGCCCGCCAAAGCATTTTTACCCACAATTCAAAAATTACCCACAATTCCACTTCTTTCAGTTTTTCCCCTATATCTTTGCCATTCTTCATCCGATTCCTACCGTTCCAACTTTAATCGATTCCCCATATTCCCGCTATTCCATTCGTGTATCCATTTTTCTCTTCCTACAATTCAAGATTTTCCCACAATTCCTCATTTTTCAGTGTTTTCTTGTATCTTCTACATTGTTTGACCTTTTCAAACAATTCCAAATCTGTATCATTCACATGATGTCACAGATTCAAGCACTCAAACTTTCAACATCACTCTAGCGTTCAGCACCGCTACCTTCAAAGGTTACACCTTCACACGCAATTTCTTCAGGAATTGCATATTTTCTAGTTATTATTATTGTGTGAAGGTGAAACCTTCACACTTATGTTTTTCTCCACCTTTATTATTATTATTATTTTTTTTATTCCGACCGTTTTTTAGGTACGTTTCAACTCATTCCCAGTTCATCCAATTCATGCCGTTCAAACTTCATATCATTCTACATATTCATGTTTAGTGCGGGTCTATTTTTCAAGTTTCAACTTTTCATCGTTTTCCTACAATTTAAGTTTTTGTACCGTAAAAATGGCCTAATGTTAAGTGAATGGGCTGGTCTTCGTGCTTTATTTTTAAACTTTAACGTTTTCGATATTTCCTATGTCTCGGTGGCGCATGGGATTTGTGTACGGCATTCGCACTTCATGTTCGTGGGTTCAATTCCAGGCTGCGTCATTTTTTAGTTGTGTGAGTCTTTTTTAGTTAGTGCGGGTCTATTTTTCAAGTTTCAACTTTTAATCGTTTTCCTACAATTTAAGTTTTTGTACCGTAAAAACGGCCTAATGTTAAGTGATTGGAGCGTTCTTCCTACTTCCTTTTAAAGCGTTCACGGTTTCGTCATTTCCCGTGGCTCAGACGTTCTGTTGACGTATATCTACTACATGTTCGTGCGTTCGATCCCCGCTGTGTCTTTTCACACATTCAGTGTTTTTTTCAGTTAATTCAGTATTTTTTTTTTGGTTTCAATTCCTTCCCAGTTCATCCAATTCATGCCGTTCGAACTTCATATCATTCCACATATTCACGTGAAGTGCTTTTTTATTTTTCAAGGTTCAACTATTCATCGTTTTCCTACAATTTACGTTTTTTATACTATTCATATTTAAAGAATTTAGCCTTTTCAAACTGTTCTTACTTTCATTTCATCTTTTCATTCCACAGTTGAACTTTTTTCAGTTTTTTAACTTTGTATTATTCGTAGTTCTTCATAGATTCACGTTCAAAAATACTTCATTCCCTAGTGTGGTCTTACACTGCCCCCCAGTGGCCCAGTGGTAGAGTTGTCATCTTCAACATGTCCGTGTCCCGGTTCGGGCAAATCGCGTTTCACGTTTACAGTTCAACTTTCAGCTACAATTCAAGTTTTTGTACCGTAAACATTGTCTAATGTTAAGTGAATGGTGTTGTTAAGAAGTTTCTGATTATACTTAACGATTTCGTGTTTGAATCGTTCTGTTATTACTATTTACGTCTGGACATGTTTCTCCTGTGGTCATGTGATCTTCCTAGCAACCGCCTAGCAACTAATCACAAGTTGCGTTTCATTCCTCCACTACCAATCAGGACTCTGTTTACACTATCATAGGTTGTTTTGCAGGTATGCGGTCAGTCGGCAGGTATCGTTGTAACGGACAGTCATTTTTTCTGCTTTCAATCATTCTGTGGATTATCTCATTCCTTTCATTATTATTCCGTGCGTCCATGAGAATGTAAGTACAGTTTGAATATGTTGTCCGTTCGTGGTTTTGGATACATGTTTACGTTTGCACGGCTTCACTTTGTCCATTAATGTCTAAGTTGTTATTGCACCTAAGTTTGGTATAATTGCTAAAGGCAAATATACCGTACTTTTCATACTTCACTTTTAGTATTCACGTTAAAGTTTCATCCACAAAAAGTGCGTGTTTGTCGCATGTTTGCCGTGTGTGCCAATATGATCCTTCCGCCGTAAGGGAGTGACGTCACCGCCCACTCAAATCTATTCGGCTCCATTAACCCTTTCCTACCTAACGCACATTTTGGAACGATTGGGTTGAATTCATTCTTCCTATCATTGTACGGTATGTTTGCCTGTGTTGTTTATGTTATTCTAAGCTAATATAGAGTCATGTGAGCATATGATGTAACATATTGTACAATGTTAGTTATGTTAGTTATCAATGTTTAGTGAATGTTCTCTGCTCTCCTTTGCAGAGACCACACACCCACAATCAAACATAGAACACACACAGAACACACAAACACAGAAACACACACACACACCAACCCAGATAAATAAATAGAACATTATATACAAATAAAGAGTGGCATGAGAGTGTGCATCGTCTTTATGTTCTGGCCGGACAACCAGATAAGATTGAGGATCCTCTGAATCAGTCAAGTACAGTCCTTTCAAGGAGGTCACAAGTTTGGACGCTACTCCGACACCTCCATTACAGGTGTGATTCAAAAACATGCAGGATACAAGCCCTCGAAGACTGGAGTTTGACACCTATAGTTTAGTTACACAAAGTAATCCATTTCCCATGTTGCCATCGGGCGGCCATCTTAGACCACTGAAGACACCAACTCCAATCTGCCCTCATGGGCGGCCATCTTGGACATTTTATTAGACGTCTCATTACCTTTCACTACTGCTTCCACCTAGTACAGCATCTGGCTTGGTTAACTCAGCTTGATTCATACGTTTTAGTTTTTTTCAGTTTTTCAACTCTGTATTATTCACATTTCTTCACTGTTTCACATCAATCCACAATCCACCTCATTCAATCCACCTCATTCAAATGATAAGCTCATTCATTAACAGGAGTTTAAAACTCCAGTCCTCGAGGGCTGATATCCTGCATGTTTTTGAATCACATCATTCACTTAACATTAGGCCTAATGTCACAGATTCACACTATTCCAGTTCAACTTTTCTCAGTTTTTCAACTTTGTAGGATTCATAATTTTTCACAGATTCACATCATTCTCCAGTTCAACTTTTTCAGTTTTTCATTCATCTTCAAATTCCACAGTTCAACTTTTTTACAGTTTTTCAACTTTGTATTCATATTTCTTCACAGATTCATACCATTCAATCGTTCCACATCATTCCACTTTTCAACTCCCAAACCTTCAACGGTTTCACCTTCACACGCAATTTCTTCAGAAATTGCACTTTTTCTAGTTATTGTGTGAAGGTGGAACCTTCACACATATGTTATTCTACCGCTTTATTATTATTGTGTGAAGGTGGAACCTTCACACATATGTTATTGTGCTCGGCCATTTTCTTTATTATTATTATTATTATTCTTATTCTGCCTGTTTTTCGACGGATTTCAGCTCATTCCCAGTTTATCCGATTCACACCGTTCCAATTTCACATTATTCCAGTTAAGCGCCCGAAGGGCGTTTCCATTTTTGGAATTCCAAGTATTCACAGTTTTCCCAGAATTCCCGGTTTTCCACCCCAAAAAGTCCCATTGACTTACATTGGGTCATTTTTTGTTTCATTATTACAGCTCTCCCTTTTCATATTTTCAATATTTAACTTATTCATCTCGTTATAGGGATCCTTCCTATCATTCCAGTAATTAATACATTCCAATATTTTCCCATAATTCCATATTTTTCATCCTTCAAATATTCATAATTCATTTCCAATGGGAGGGCTTCCCATTCATTCCCAATGGGAGATTAAACATTTTACATTTTGAGCTTTCCTATTTCATATTCATAACATTTATCTCATACATTTCGCCTTATGGCTCATTCCCACCATTGTAACAGTTAATAATTATTAATATTTTCCCATAATTCAATATTTTTCATTTATAACAATTCATAATTCATTCCCAGTGGTGGATTTAACATTTTTTACTTGAAGCTTCTCCACTTCACACTCACATTAATCAGTTAATACATTCCCCAATATCAATACTACTCATATTCACACCTTCCAGTAATTCATAACTATTTTCATATTTTTACCCATAATTCCTCATTCCCATTTTCCTCATCCAAAACTTTGTAACCTTCTATCTTGGCCATTCCTGCTCCGATTCCCACCGTTCCAACTTTAATGGATTCCCCCAATTCCCACCATTTCATTTGTGTATCCCCTTTCCTCTTCCCATGATTCAAAAATTACCCACAATTCCACTTTATCAGTTTTTCCCCTCTATCTTTTCCATTCTTTATCCGATTCTGACCATTCCAACTTTAATCAATTCCCCCAATGCCCGCCACTCCATTTTTACCCACAATTCAAAAATTACCCATAATTCCACTTTTTCAGTTTTTCCCTTCTATCTTTGCCATTCTTCATCCGATTCTGACCGTTCCAACTTTCATCAATTCCCCCGATGCCCGCCACTCCATTTTTACCCACAATTCAAAAATTACCCATAATTCCACTTTTTCAGTTTTTCCCTTCTATCTTTGCCATTCTTCATCCAATTGCGACCGTTCCAACTTGAATCAATTCCCCCAATTCCCGCCATTACATGGTGGTATCTATTTTCTTCTTACCTGAATTAAAAAATTACCCACAATTCCACTTTTTCAGTTTTTCCCTTCTATCTTTTCCATTCTTCATCCGATTGTGACCGTTCCAACATTAATCAATTCCCCTGATGCCCGCCACTCCATTTTTACCCACAATTCAAAAATTACCCATAATTCCACTTTTTCAGTTTTTCCCTTCTATCTTTGCCATTCTTCATCCGATTCTGACCGTTCCAACTTTCATCAATTCCCCCGATGCCCGCCACTCCATTTTTACCCACAATTCAAAAATTACCCATAATTCCACTTTTTCAGTTTTTCCCTTCTATCTTTGCCATTCTTCATCCGATTCTGACCGTTCCAACTTTCATCAATTCCCCCAATGCCCGCCACTCCATTTTTACCCACAATTCAAAAATTACCCATAATTCCACTTTTTCAGTTTTTCCCTTCTATCTTCACCATTCTTCATCCGATTTTTACCGTTCTAACTTTAATCCATTCTCCCAATGCCCGCCACTCCATTTTTACTCACAATTCAAAAATTTCCCACAATTCCACTTTTTCAGTTTTTCCCTTCTACCTTTGCCATTCTTCATCCGATTGCGACCGTTCCAAGTTTAATCGATTCATCCAATTCCCCCCATTCAATGGTAGTTTGAATTTTCTTCTTTCCAGAGTTCAAAAATTACCCACAATTCCACTTTTTTAGTTTATCACTTCTATCTTTGTCATTCTTCATCCGATTCGGACCGTTCCAACTTTAATCAATTCCCCCAATTCCCACCATTCCACATCATTCAACACCTTTGCCTTCAGAGGTTACACCTTCACACGCAATTTCTTCAGAAATTGCAAATATTCTAGTTATTATTATTATTATTATTATTCCGCCCTGTTTTTCGGCACGTTTCAACTCATTCCCAGTTTATTTAATTCACCCCGTTCCACTTTCATGTTATTCCACTTATTCGGGAATGAGGGGTTTCCATTTTTCACATTCCAAATATTCACAGTTTTCCCAGAATTCCCGGTTTTCCACCCCAAAAAGTTCCATTGACTTACATTGGGTCATTTTTCGTTTCATTATTACAGCTTTCCTTTTTAATATTTTCAATATTTAACTCATACATCTCGTCTTAGGGATCCTTCCCGTCATTCCAGTAATTAATACATTTCAATATTTTCCCATAATTCCATATTTTTCCATCTTTAAATATCCATAATTCATTTCCAATGGGAGGGCTTCCCATTCATTCCCAATGGGAGATTGAACATTTCACATTTTGAGCTTTCCTTTTTCATATTCATAACATTTAACTCATTCATTCTGCCTTATGGCTCATTCCCATCATTCCTAGAGTTCATAATTATTCATATTTTCCCATAATTCCATATTTTTCACCTATTACAATTCATAATTCATTCCCAATGGCCGATTTAACATTTCTTATTTGAAGCTTCCCAATACCACATTTAAATCATTCAGCTAATGCATTTCACATTGTCATCATTATACATTATAACACATTCCAGTATTTCATAAATATATTAAAAATATTACCCATAATTCCTCATTCCCATTTTATTCAACAAAACTTTGTAACGTTCTATCTCGGCCATTCCTGCTCCGATTCCCACCGTTCCAACTTTAATCGATTCCACTGATGCCCGCCATTCCATTCGTGTATCCATTTACCTCTTCTCAAAATTAAAAATTTTGTCACAATTCCACACACTGTACCTTTAATAAACCAATTCATTGTGTGAAGGTGGAACCTTCACACATATGTTATTGTGCTCGGCCATTTTCTTTATTATTGTGTGAAGGTGGAACCTTCACACATATGTTATTGTGCTCGGCCATTTTCTTTATTATTATTATTATTATTCTTATTCTGCCTGTTTTTCGACGGATTTCAGCTCATTCCCAGTTTATCCGATTTACACCGTTCCAATTTCACATTATTCCAGTTAAGCGCCCGAAGGGCGTTTCCATTTTTGGAATTCCAAGTATTCACAGTTTTCCCAGAATTCCCGGTTTTCCACCCCAAAAAGGCCCATTGACTTACATTGGGTCATTTTTTGTTTCATTATTACAGCTTTCCCTTTTCATATTTTCAATATTTAACTCATTCAACTCGTTTTAGGGATCCTTCCCATCATTCCAGTAATTGATACATTCCAATATTTTCCCATAATTCCATATATTTCATCCTTCAAATATTCATAATTCATTTCCAATGGGAGGGCTTCCCATTCATTCCCAATGGGAGATTAAACAATTTACATTTTGAGCTTTCCTATTTCATATTCATAACATTTAACTCATACATTTCGCCTTATGGCTCATTCCCACCATTGTAACAGTTAATAATTATTAATATTTTCCCATAATTCAATATTTTTCATGTATAACAATTCATAATTCATTTCCAGTGGTGGATTTAACATTATTTACTTGAAGCTTCTCTACTTCACACTCACATTAATCAGTTAATACATTCCCCAATATCAATACTACTCATATTCACACCTTCCAGTAATTCATAACTATTTTCATATTTTTACCCATAATTCCTCATTCCCATTTTCCTCACCAAACTTTGTAACCTTCTATCTTGGCCATTCCTGCTCCGATTCCCACCGTTCCAACTTTAGTGGATTCCCCCAATTCCCACCATTTCATTTGTGTATCCCCTTTCCTCTTCCCATGATTCAAAAATTACCCACAATTCCACTTTTTCAGTTTTTCCCCTCTATCTTTGCCATTCTTCATCCGATTCTGACCATTCCAACTTTAATCAATTCCCCCAATGCCCGCCACTCCATTTTTACCCACAATTCAAAAATTACCCATAATTCCACTTTTTCAGTTTTTCTCTTCTATCTTTGCCATTCTTCATCCGATTCTGACCGTTCCAACTTTCATCAAATCCCCCGATGCCCGCCACTCCATTTTTACCCACAATTTAAAAATTACCCATAATTCCACTTTTTCAGTTTTTCCCTTCTATCTTTGCCATTCTTCATCCAATTCTGACCGTTCCAACTTTAATCAATTCCCCTGATGCCCGCCACTCCATTTTTACCCACAATTCAAAAATTACCCATAATTCCACTTTTTCAGTTTTTCCCTTCTATCTTTGCCATTCTTCATCCGATTCTGACCGTTCCAACTTTCATCAATTCCCCCGATGCCCGCCACTCCATTTTTACCCACAATTCAAAAATTACCCATAATTCCACTTTTTCAGTTTTTCCCTTCTATCTTTGCCGTTCTTCATCCGATTGCGACCGTTCCAACTTTAAACAATTCCCCCAATTCCCGCCATTCCATGATGTATCTATTTTCTTCTTACGTAATTTCAAAAATTACCCATAATTCCACTTTTTCAGTTTTTCCCTTCTATCTTTGCCATTCTTCATCCGATTCTGACCCTTCCAACTTTCATGAATTCCCCCGATGCCCGCCACTCCATTTTTACCCACAATTCAAAAATTACCCATAATTCCACTTTTTCAGTTTTTCCCTTCTATCTTTGCCGTTCTTCATCCGATTGCGACCGTTCCAACTTTAAACAATTCCCCCAATTCCCGCCATTCCATGATGTATCTATTTTCTTCTTACGTAATTTCAAAAATTACCCATAATTCCACTTTTTCAGTTTTTCCCTTCTATCTTTGCCATTCTTCATCCGATTCTGACCGTTCCAACTTTCATCAATTCCCCCGATGCCCGCCACTCCATTTTTACCCACAATTCAAAAATTACCCATAATTCCACTTTTTCAGTTTTTCCCTTCTATCTTTGCCGTTCTTCATCCGATTGCGACCGTTCCAACTTTAAACAATTCCCCCAATTCCCGCCATTCCATGATGTATCTATTTTCTTCTTACGTAATTTCAAAAATTACGCACAATTCCACTTTTTCAGTTTTTCCCTTCTATCTTCACCATTCTTCATCCGATTTTTACCGTTCCAACTTTAATCCATTCTCCCAATGCCCGCCACTCCATTTTTACTCACAATTCAAAAATTTCCCACAATTCCACTTTTTCAGTTTTTCCCTTCTACCTTTGCCATTCTTCATCCGATTGCGACCGTTCCAAGTTTAATCGATTCATCCAATTCCCCCCATTCAATGGTAGTTTGAATTTTCTTATTTCCAGACTTCAAAAATTACCCACAATTCCACTTTTTCAGTTTATCACTTCTATGTTTGTGATTCTTCATCCGATTTGGACCGTTCCAACTTTAATCAATTCCCCCAATTCCCACCATTCCACATCATTCAACACCTTTGCCTTCAGAGGTTACACCTTCACACGCAATTTCTTCAGAAATTGCAAATATTCTAGTTATTATTATTATTCTTATTCTGCCTGTTTTTCGACGGATTTCAGCTCATTCCCAGTTTATCCGATTCACACCGTTCCAATTTGACATTATTCCAGTTAAGCGCCCGAAGGGCGTTTCCATTTTTGGAATTCCAAGTATTCACAGTTTTCCCAGAATTCCCGGTTTTCCACCCCAAAAAGGCCCATTGACTTACATTGGGTCATTTTTTGTTTCATTATTACAGCTTTCCCTTTTCATATTTTCAATATTTAACTCATTCAACTCGTTTTAGGGATCCTTCCCATCATTCCAGTAATTGATACATTCCAATATTTTCCCATAATTCCATATTTTTCATCCTTCAAATATTCATAATTCATTTCCAATGGGAGGGCTTCCCATTCATTCTCAATGTGAGATTAAACATTTTACATTTTGAGCTTTCCTATTTCATTTTCATAACATTTAACTCATACATTTCGCCTTATGGCTCATTCCCACCATTGTAACAGTTAATAATTATTAATATTTTCCCATAATTCAATATTTTTCATGTATAACAATTCATAATTCATTTCCAGTGGTGGATTTAACATTATTTACTTGAAGCTTCTCTACTTCACACTCACATTAATCAGTTAATACATTCCCCAATATCAATACTACTCATATTCACACCTTCCAGTAATTCATAACTATTTTCATATTTTTTACCCATAATTCCTCATTCCCATTTTCCTCACCAAACTTTGTAACCTTCTATCTTGGCCATTCCTGCTCCGATTCCCACCGTTCCAACTTTAATCGATTCCCCCGATGCCCGCCATTTCATTCGTGTATCCATTTACCTCTTCCCAAAAATTAAAAATTTTCCCACAATTCCACACACTGTACCTTTAATGAACCAATTCATTTTCAATGAGGTCATTCATTGTGTGGGCGTTCGGCCTTCAGTGACTACTGTTTAGGTAGACAAAGTACTCCATTTCCCATGGGGTCGTCAAGCGGCCATCTTGGACACTTGCCCACATACACTAAGACTCCATTTCCCATCAACCCTCAGGGGCGGCCATCTTGGATATCTGTTCAGACAGCTCATGAGCGCTCAGCCCAACTTCCACCCAGTATGGCGGCCATCTTGGTTTACTCAGAACAATAAAAACAACGCTCTCCTAATGTTGAACATCCAAACTATTAAATATAATCCCCCAAAATTCACAATTTGAACTTTAAGTATACTTTTTTCTCACTTTTTGAAATTTTGTGATATTTTACAAAATTCGAAAAATTATTGTTTTTTCACTTTAATGACTACAGGTGTTTGTCCGATTCAGGCCGATGTAGCATTTAACCGTTCATCTTGACCCTGCCTATGACCTCAGGTTGTCATTTACCCACAATGCATCTGTTTTGCATAAGTAATAGCCCCCTAAAACTCGCGAAAAATCAGATTTTTGATGTTTCCTCTTGTGATATCTCCATTTGCGTCCGACATATACTTATTGTTTCAATTTTAGGTGTTTCCCATCATGGGTTAGATTGCCAAGAACACCCCCGCACCAACAATTTATAGTTTTTCCCATTTTTTTACCCATAATTCCTCAGTTAATTGTTCTCGCCAAAACATTGTAACCTTCTGTCTTTGCCATTCTTCATTCGATTCCCACCGTTCCAACTTTATATGATTCCATTCATCCCCGCCAATTCATTGGTGTATTCGTTTACCTCTTACCAGAATTCAAAGTTGCACCACAATTCCACACACTGTACCTTTAATGAACCAATTCATTTTCAATGAGGTCATTCATTGTGTGGGCGTTTGGTCTTTGGTGACTACTGTTGAGGTAGTCAAAGTACTCCATTTCCCATGGGGTCGTCAAGCGGCCATCTTGGACACTTGAACACATACACTGAGACTCAATTTCCCATCAACCCTCAGGGGCGGCCATCTTGGATATCTGATCAGACATCTCATGAGCGCTCAGCCCAACTTCCACCCAGGATGGCGGCCATCTTGGTTAACTCAGTACAATAAAAACAACACTCTCCTAATGTTGAACATCCAAACTATTAAATATAATCCCCCCAAATTCAGAATTTGAACCTTAAGTGTACTTTTTTATTACTTTTTGAAATTTTGTGATATTTTACAAAATTATAAAAATTGTTGTTTTTTTTATTTAATGACTACAGGTGTTTGTCCGATTCAGTCCGACTCAGCATTTAACCGTTCACCTTGACCCTGCCTATGACCTCAGAGTGTCATTTACCCACAATGCATCTGTTTTGCATAAGTAATAGCCCCCTAAAACTCGCGAAAAATCAGATTTTTGATGTTTCCGCTTGTGATATCTCCATTTGCGTCCGACCTATACTTATCTTTCCAACTTTAGGTGTTTCCCATAATGGGTAAGATTGCAAGGAACACCCTCGCACCAACAATTTCAAGTTTTTCCCATTTTTTACCCATAATTCCTCAGTTAATTATTCTTGCCAAAACATTGTAACCTTCTGTCTTCGCCATTCTTCATCCGATTCCCATCGTTCCAACTTTAATTGATTCCATTCATCCCCACCAATTCATTGGTGTATTCATTTACCTCTTACCAGGAATCAAAATTTCCCCACTATTCCACACACTGTACCTTTAATGAACCAATTCATTTTCAATTAGGTCATTCATTGTGTGGGCCTTTGGCCTTCGTGGACTACTGTTTAGGTAGACAAAGTACTCTTTTTCCCATGGGATCGTCATGTGGCCATCTTGGACACTTGACTACATACACCGAGACTCCATCTCCCATCAGCCCTCAGGGGCGGCCATCTTGGATATCTGATCAGACATCTCATTCAGTTTTTCCCTTCTATCTTTGCCAGTCTTCATCCGATTCCGACCGTTACAACTTTAATCGATTCAGCCGATTCCCGCCATTCCATTTTTACCCACAATTCAAAAATTACCCACAATTCCTTTTTTTCAGTTTTTCCTTTCTATCTTTGCCATTCTTCATCCGATTTTGACCGTTCCAACTTTAATCAATTCTCCCGATAACCGCCACTCCATTTTTACCCACAATTCAAAAATTACCCATAATTCCACTTTTTCAGTTTTTCCCTTCTATCTTTGCCATTCTTCATCCGATTGCGACCGTTCCAACTTTAATCAATTCCCCCAATTCTTGCCATTACATGGTGGTATCTATTTTCCTCTTCCCTGAATTCAAAAATTACCCACAATTCCACTTTTTCAGTTTTTCCCTTCTATCTTCACCATTTTTCATCCGATTCTTACCGTTCCAACTTTAATCAACTCCCCCAATGCCCGCCATTCCATTTTTACCCATTATTCAAAAATTACCCACAATTCCACTTTTTTAGTTTTTCCCTTATACAATTGCCATTCTTCATCCGATTGAAACCGTTCGAAGTTTAATCGATTCATCCAATTCCCACCATTCAATGGTGGTTTGAATTTTCCTCTTTCCAGAGTTCAAAAATTACCCACAATTCCACTTTTTCAGTTTATCACTTCTATCTTTGTCATTCTTCATCCGATTCAGACCGTTCCAACTTTAATCAATTCCCCCAATGCCCGCCACTCCATTTTTACCCACAATTAAAATATTACCCACAATTCCACTTTTTTCAGTTTTTCCCTTCTATCTTTGCTATTCTTCATCCGATTCCAACCGTTACAACTTTAATCGATTCCCCGAATTCCCACCATTCCACATCATTCAACACCTTTGCCTTCAGAGGTTTCACCTTCACACGCAATTTCTTCAGAAATTGCAAATATTCTAGTTTTCAATGAGGTCATTCATTGTGTGGGCGTTTCGCCTTCGGTGACTGCTGGTTAGGAAGACAAAGTACTCCGTTTCCCAAGGGGTCGTCAAGCGGCCATCTTGGACACTTGCCCACATACACTGAGACTCCATTTCCCATCAACCCTCAGGGGCGGCCATCTTGGATATCTGATCAGACATCTCTTGAGCGCTCAGCCCAACTTCCACCCAGGATGGCGGCCATCTTGGTTAACTCAGAACAATAAAAACAACACTCTCCTAATGTTGAACATCCAAACTAATAATTATAATCCCCCAAAATTCAGAATTTGAACTTTAAGTGTACTTTTTTCTTACTTTTTGAAATTTTGTGATATTTTACAAAATTCAAAAAATTGTTGTTTTTTTCACTTTAATGACTACAGGTGTTTGTCCGATTCAGTTTGACTCAGCGTTTAACCGTTCATCTTGACCCTGCCTATGACCTCAGGGTGTCATTTACCCACAATGCATCTGTTTTGCATAAGTAGTAGCCCCCTAAAACTCGCGAAAAATGCAATTTTTTTTGTTTCCTCTTGTGATATCTCCATTTGCGTCCGACCTATACTTATCATTCCAACTTTAGGTGTTTCCCATTCTGGGTTAGATTGCCAAGAACACCCCCGCACCAACAATTTATAGTTTTTCCCATTTTTTACCCATAATTCCTCAGTTAATTGTTCTCGCCAAAACATTTTAACCTTCTGTCTTTGCCATTCTTCATCCGATTCCCACCGTTCCAACTTTATATGATTCCATTCATCCCCGCCAATTCATTGGTGTATTCATTTACCTCTTACCAGAATTCAAAGATTTACCACAATTCCACACACTGTACCTTTAATGAACCAATTCATTTTCAATGCGGTCATTCATTGTGTGGGCGTTTGGCCTTCGGTGACTACTGTTCAGGTAGACAAAGTACTCCATTTCCCATGGGGTCGTCAAGCGGCCATCTTGGACACTTGCCCACATACACTGAGACTCCATTTCCCATCAACCCTCAGGGGCGGCCATCTTGGATATCTGATCAGACATCTCATGAGCGCTCAGCCCAACTTCCACCCAGGATGGCGGCCATCTTGGTTAACTCAGAACAATAAAAACAACACTCTCCTAATGTTGAACATCCAAACTATTAAATATAATCCCCCAAAATTCAGAATTTGAACTTTAAGTGTACTTTTTTCTCACTTTTTGAAATTTTGTGATATTTTACTAAATTCATAAAATTTTTGTTTTTTTCTCTTTAATGACTACAGGTGTTTGTCCGATTCAGGCCAATTCAGCGTTTAACCGTTCATCTTGACCCTGCCTATGACCTCAGAGTGTCATTTACCCACAATGCATCTGTTTTGCTTAAGTTATAGCCCCCTAAAACTCGCGAAAAATCTGATTTTTTATGTTTCCTCTTGTGATATCTCCATTTGCGTCCGACATATACTTATTGTTTCAATTTTAGGTGTTTCCCATCATGGGTTAGATTGCCAAGAACACCCCCGCACCAACAATTTATAGTTTTTCCCATTTTTTTACCCATAATTCCTCAGTTAATTGTTCTCGCCAAAACATTGTAACCTTCTGTCTTTGCCATTCTTCATCCGATTCCCACCGTTCCAACTTTATATGATTCCATTCATCCCCGCCAATTCATTGGTGTATTCATTTACCTCTTACCAGAATTCAAAGATTTACCACAATTCCACACACTGTACCTTTAATGAACCAATTCATTTTCAATGCGGTCATTCATTGTGTGGGCGTTTGGCCTTCGGTGACTACTGTTCAGGTAGACAAAGTACTCCATTTCCCATGGGGTCGTCAAGCGGCCATCTTGGACACTTGCCCACATACACTGAGACTCCATTTCCCATCAACCCTCAGGGGCGGCCATCTTGGATATCTGATCAGACATCTCATGAGCGCTCAGCCCAACTTCCACGCAGGATGGCGGCCATCTTGGTTAACTCAGAACAATAAAAACAACACTCTCCTAATGTTGAACATCCAAACTATTAAATATAATCCCCCAAAATTCAGAATTTGAACTTTAAGTGTACTTTTTTCTCACTTTTTGAAATTTTGTGATATTTTACTAAATTCATAAAATTTTTGTTTTTTTCTCTTTAATGACTACAGGTGTTTGTCCGATTCAGGCCAATTCAGCGTTTAACCGTTCATCTTGACCCTGCCTATGACCTCAGAGTGTCATTTACCCACAATGCATCTGTTTTGCGTAAGTTATAGCCCCCTAAAACTCGCGAAAAATCTGATTTTTTATGTTTCCTCTTGTGATATCTCCATTTGCGTCCGACATATACTTATTGTTTCAATTTTAGGTGTTTCCCATCATGGGTTAGATTGCCAAGAACACCCCCGCACCAACAATTTATAGTTTTTCCCATTTTTTTACCCATAATTCCTCAGTTAATTGTTCTCGCCAAAACATTGTAACCTTCTGTCTTTGCCATTCTTCATCCGATTCCCACCGTTCCAACTTTATATGATTCCATTCATCCCCGCCAATTCATTGGTGTATTCATTTACCTCTTACCAGAATTCAAAGATTTACCACAATTCCACACACTGTACCTTTAATGAACCAATTCATTTTCAATGCGGTCATTCATTGTGTGGGCGTTTGGCCTTCGGTGACTACTGTTCAGGTAGACAAAGTACTCCATTTCCCATGGGGTCGTCAAGCGGCCATCTTGGACACTTGCCCACATACACTGAGACTCCATTTCCCATCAACCCTCAGGGGCGGCCATCTTGGATATCTGATCAGACATCTCATGAGCGCTCAGCCCAACTTCCACCCAGGATGGCGGCCATCTTGGTTAACTCAGAACAATAAAAACAACACTCTCCTAATGTTGAACATCCAAACTATTAAATATAATCCCCCAAAATTCAGAATTTGAACTTTAAGTGTACTTTTTTCTCACTTTTTGAAATTTTGTGATATTTTACTAAATTCATAAAATTTTTGTTTTTTTCTCTTTAATGACTACAGGTGTTTGTCCGATTCAGGCCAATTCAGCGTTTAACCGTTCATCTTGACCCTGCCTATGACCTCAGAGTGTCATTTACCCACAATGCATCTGTTTTGCGTAAGTTATAGCCCCCTAAAACTCGCGAAAAATCTGATTTTTTATGTTTCCTCTTGTGATATCTCCATTTGCGTCCGACATATACTTATCATTCCAACTTTAGGTGTTTCCCATTCTGGGTTAGATTGCCAAGAACACCCCCGCACCAACAATTTATAGTTTTTCCCATTTTTTACCCATAATTCCTCAGTTAATTGTTCTCGCCAAAACATTTTAACCTTCTGTCTTTGCCATTCTTCATCCGATTCCCACCGTTCCAACTTTATATGATTCCATTCATCCCCGCCAATTCATTGGCGTATTCATTTACCTCTTACCAGAATTCAAAGATTTACCACAATTCCACACACTGTACCTTTAATGAACCAATTCATTTTCAATGCGGTCATTCATTGTGTGGGCGTTTGGCCTTCGGTGACTACTGTTCAGGTAGACAAAGTACTCCATTTCCCATGGGGTCGTCAAGCGGCCATCTTGGACACTTGCCCACATACACTGAGACTCCATTTCCCATCAACCCTCAGGGGCGGCCATCTTGGATATCTGATCAGACATCTCATGAGCGCTCAGCCCAACTTCCACCCAGGATGGCGGCCATCTTGGTTAACTCAGAACAATAAAAACAACACTCTCCTAATGTTGAACATCCAAACTATTAAATATAATCCCCCAAAATTCAGAATTTGAACTTTAAGTGTACTTTTTTCTCACTTTTTGAAATTTTGTGATATTTTACTAAATTCATAAAATTTTTGTTTTTTTCTCTTTAATTACTACAGGTGTTTGTCCGATTCAGGCCAAGTCAGCGTTTAACCGTTCATCTTGACCCTGCCTATGACCTCAGAGTGTCATTTACCCACAATGCATCTGTTTTGCGTAAGTTATAGCCCCCTAAAACTCGCGAAAAATCTGATTTTTTATGTTTCCTCTTGTGATATCTCCATTTGCGTCCGACATATACTTATTGTTTCAATTTTAGGTGTTTCCCATCATGGGTTAGATTGCCAAGAACACCCCGCACCAACAATTTATAGTTTTTCCCATTTTTTTACCCATAATTCCTCAGTTAATTGTTCTCGCCAAAACATTGTAACCTTCTGTCTTTGCCATTCTTCATCCGATTCCCACCGTTCTAACTTTATATGATTCCATTCATCCCCGCCAATTCATTGGTGTACTCGTTTACCTCTTACCAGAATTCAAAGTTGCACCACAATTCCACACACTGTACCTTTAATGAACCAATTCATTTTCAATGAGGTCATTCATTGTGTGGGCGTTTGGCCTTTGGTGACTACTGTTGAGGTAGTCAAAGTACTCCATTTCCCATGGGGTCGTCAGGTGGCCATCTTGGACACTTGCCCACATACACTGAGACTCCATTTCCCATCAAACCTCAGGGGTGGCCATCTTGGATATCTGATCCGATATCTTCATCCGATTGTTACCGTTCCAACTTTAAACGATTCCCCTGAGTCCTGCCATTTCATGGTGATATCCTTTTTCTTTTTCCCAGAATTCAAAAACTACCCACAATCCCACTTTCAGTTTTTCCCTTGTATCTTTGTCATTCCTGCTGCGATTTCCACTGTTCCAACTTTAATCGATTCCCCCAATGCCCGCCCATCCATTTTTACCCACAATTCAAAAATGACCCACAATTCCGTTTTTTCAGTTTTTCCCTTATCTCTTTGCCATTCTTCATCCGATTCCGACCATTCTAACTTTAATCGATTCCCCCAAGTCCCGCCATTCCATGGTGGTATCCGCTTTCTTCCCAGAATTCAAAAATTACCCACAATTCCACTTTTTTCAGTTTTTCCCTTATATCTTTGCCATTCTTCATCCAATTCCGACCGTTCCAACTTTATTCAATTCCCCCAACGCCCGCCAATGCATTTTTACGTACAATTCAAAAATTACCCACAATTCCACTTTTTCAGTTTTTTCCTTATATCTTTGCCATTCTTCACTCGATTCCGACCATTCCAACTTTAATCGATTCCTCGAAGTCCCACCATTCCACGGTGGTATCCGCTTTCTTCCCAGAGTTCAAAAATTACCCACAATTCCACTTTTTCAGTTTTTCCCTTGTATTTTAGCCATTCCTGCTGCGATTTCCTTCGTTCCAACTTTAATCGATTCCCCCAATGCCCGCTAATGCATTTTTACCCACAATTCAAAAATTACCCACAATTCCACTTTTTCAGTTTTTTCCTTTTATCTTTGCCATTCTTCACTCGATTCCGACCATTCCAACTTTAATCGATTCCTCGAAGTCCCACCATTCCACGGTGGTTTCCGCTTTCTTCCCAGAGTTCAAAAATTACCCACAATTCCACTTTTTCAGTTTTTCCCTTGTAACTTTGCCATTCCTGCTGCGATTTCCACCGTTCCAACTTTAATCGTTTCTCCCAATGCCCACCCATCCATTTTTACCCACATTTCAAAAATTACCCACAATTCCACTATTTCTGTTTTTCCCTTATATCTTTGCCATTCTTCATCCAATTCCGACCGTTCCAACTTTAATCAATTCCCCCAATGCCCGCCAAAGCATTTTTACCCACAATTCAAAAATTACCCACAATTCCACTTCTTTCAGTTTTTCCCCTATATCTTTGCCATTCTTCATCCGATTCCTACCGTTCCAACTTTAATCGATTCCCCATATTCCCGCTATTCCATTCGTGTATCCATTTTTCTCTTCCTACAATTCAAGATTTTCCCACAATTCCTCATTTTTCAGTGTTTTCTTGTATCTTCTACATTGTTTGACGTTTTCAAACAATTCCAAATCTGTATCATTCACATGATGTCACAGATTCAAGCACTCAAACTTTCAACATCACTCTAGCGTTCAGCACCGCTACCTTCAAAGGTTACACCTTCACACGCAATTTCTTCAGGAATTGCATATTTTCTAGTTATTATTATTGTGTGAAGGTGAAACCTTCACACTTATGTTTTTCTCCACCTTTATTATTATTATTATTTTTTTTATTCCGACCGTTTTTTAGGTACGTTTCAACTCATTCCCAGTTCATCCAATTCATGCCGTTCAAACTTCATATCATTCTACATATTCATGTTTAGTGCGGGTCTATTTTTCAAGTTTCAACTTTTCATCGTTTTCCTACAATTTAAGTTTTTGTACCGTAAAAATGGCCTAATGTTAAGTGAATGGGCTGGTCTTCGTGCTTTATTTTTAAACTTTAACGTTTTCGATATTTCCTATGTCTCGGTGGCGCATGGGATTTGTGTACGGCATTCGCACTTCATGTTCGTGGGTTCAATTCCAGGCTGCGTCATTTTTTAGTTGTGTGAGTCTTTTTTAGTTAGTGCGGGTCTATTTTTCAAGTTTCAACTTTTAATCGTTTTCCTACAATTTAAGTTTTTGTACCGTAAAAACGGCCTAATGTTAAGTGATTGGAGCGTTCTTCCTACTTCCTTTTAAAGCGTTCACGGTTTCGTCATTTCCCGTGGCTCAGACGTTCTGTTGACGTATATCTACTACATGTTCGTGCGTTCGATCCCCGCTGTGTCTTTTCACACATTCAGTGTTTTTTTCAGTTAATTCAGTATTTTTTTTTTGGTTTCAATTCCTTCCCAGTTCATCCAATTCATGCCGTTCGAACTTCATATCATTCCACATATTCACGTGAAGTGCTTTTTTATTTTTCAAGGTTCAACTATTCATCGTTTTCCTACAATTTACGTTTTTTATACTATTCATATTTAAAGAATTTAGCCTTTTCAAACTGTTCTTACTTTCATTTCATCTTTTCATTCCACAGTTGAACTTTTTTCAGTTTTTTAACTTTGTATTATTCGTAGTTCTTCATAGATTCACGTTCAAAAATACTTCATTCCCTAGTGTGGTCTTACACTGCCCCCCAGTGGCCCAGTGGTAGAGTTGTCATCTTCAACATGTCCGTGTCCCGGTTCGGGCAAATCGCGTTTCACGTTTACAGTTCAACTTTCAGCTACAATTCAAGTTTTTGTACCGTAAACATTGTCTAATGTTAAGTGAATGGTGTTGTTAAGAAGTTTCTGATTATACTTAACGATTTCGTGTTTGAATCGTTCTGTTATTACTATTTACGTCTGGACATGTTTCTCCTGTGGTCATGTGATCTTCCTAGCAACCGCCTAGCAACTAATCACAAGTTGCGTTTCATTCCTCCACTACCAATCAGGACTCTGTTTACACTATCATAGGTTGTTTTGCAGGTATGCGGTCAGTCGGCAGGTATCGTTGTAACGGACAGTCATTTTTTCTGCTTTCAATCATTCTGTGGATTATCTCATTCCTTTCATTATTATTCCGTGCGTCCATGAGAATGTAAGTACAGTTTGAATATGTTGTCCGTTCGTGGTTTTGGATACATGTTTACGTTTGCACGGCTTCACTTTGTCCATTAATGTCTAAGTTGTTATTGCACCTAAGTTTGGTATAATTGCTAAAGGCAAATATACCGTACTTTTCATACTTCACTTTTAGTATTCACGTTAAAGTTTCATCCACAAAAAGTGCGTGTTTGTCGCATGTTTGCCGTGTGTGCCAATATGATCCTTCCGCCGTAAGGGAGTGACGTCACCGCCCACTCAAATCTATTCGGCTCCATTAACCCTTTCCTACCTAACGCACATTTTGGAACGATTGGGTTGAATTCATTCTTCCTATCATTGTACGGTATGTTTGCCTGTGTTGTTTATGTTATTCTAAGCTAATATAGAGTCATGTGAGCATATGATGTAACATATTGTACAATGTTAGTTATGTTAGTTATCAATGTTTAGTGAATGTTCTCTGCTCTCCTTTGCAGAGACCACACACCCACAATCAAACATAGAACACACACAGAACACACAAACACAGAAACACACACACACACCAACCCAGATAAATAAATAGAACATTATATACAAATAAAGAGTGGCATGAGAGTGTGCATCGTCTTTATGTTCTGGCCGGACAACCAGATAAGATTGAGGATCCTCTGAATCAGTCAAGTACAGTCCTTTCAAGGAGGTCACAAGTTTGGACGCTACTCCGACACCTCCATTACAGGTGTGATTCAAAAACATGCAGGATACAAGCCCTCGAAGACTGGAGTTTGACACCTATAGTTTAGTTACACAAAGTAATCCATTTCCCATGTTGCCATCGGGCGGCCATCTTAGACCACTGAAGACACCAACTCCAATCTGCCCTCATGGGCGGCCATCTTGGACATTTTATTAGACGTCTCATTACCTTTCACTACTGCTTCCACCTAGTACAGCATCTGGCTTGGTTAACTCAGCTTGATTCATACGTTTTAGTTTTTTTCAGTTTTTCAACTCTGTATTATTCACATTTCTTCACTGTTTCACATCAATCCACAATCCACCTCATTCAATCCACCTCATTCAAATGATAAGCTCATTCATTAACAGGAGTTTAAAACTCCAGTCCTCGAGGGCTGATATCCTGCATGTTTTTGAATCACATCATTCACTTAACATTAGGCCTAATGTCACAGATTCACACTATTCCAGTTCAACTTTTCTCAGTTTTTCAACTTTGTAGGATTCATAATTTTTCACAGATTCACATCATTCTCCAGTTCAACTTTTTCAGTTTTTCATTCATCTTCAAATTCCACAGTTCAACTTTTTTACAGTTTTTCAACTTTGTATTCATATTTCTTCACAGATTCATACCATTCAATCGTTCCACATCATTCCACTTTTCAACTCCCAAACCTTCAACGGTTTCACCTTCACACGCAATTTCTTCAGAAATTGCACTTTTTCTAGTTATTGTGTGAAGGTGGAACCTTCACACATATGTTATTCTACCGCTTTATTATTATTATTATTATTATTATTATTATTCCGCCCTGTTTTTCGGCACGTTTCAACTCATTCCCAGTTTATTTAATTCACCCCGTTCCACTTTCATGTTATTCCACTTATTCGGGAATGAGGGGTTTCCATTTTTCACATTCCAAATATTCACAGTTTTCCCAGAATTCCCGGTTTTCCACCCCAAAAAGTTCCATTGACTTACATTGGGTCATTTTTCGTTTCATTATTACAGCTTTCCTTTTTAATATTTTCAATATTTAACTCATACATCTCGTCTTAGGGATCCTTCCCGTCATTCCAGTAATTAATACATTTCAATATTTTCCCATAATTCCATATTTTTCCATCTTTAAATATCCATAATTCATTTCCAATGGGAGGGCTTCCCATTCATTCCCAATGGGAGATTGAACATTTCACATTTTGAGCTTTCCTTTTTCATATTCATAACATTTAACTCATTCATTCTGCCTTATGGCTCATTCCCATCATTCCTAGAGTTCATAATTATTCATATTTTCCCATAATTCCATATTTTTCACCTATTACAATTCATAATTCATTCCCAATGGCCGATTTAACATTTCTTATTTGAAGCTTCCCAATACCACATTTAAATCATTCAGCTAATGCATTTCACATTGTCATCATTATACATTATAACACATTCCAGTATTTCATAAATATATTAAAAATATTACCCATAATTCCTCATTCCCATTTTATTCAACAAAACTTTGTAACGTTCTATCTCGGCCATTCCTGCTCCGATTCCCACCGTTCCAACTTTAATCGATTCCACTGATGCCCGCCATTCCATTCGTGTATCCATTTACCTCTTCTCAAAATTAAAAATTTTGTCACAATTCCACACACTGTACCTTTAATAAACCAATTCATTTTCAATGAGGTCATTCATTGTGTGGGCGTTTCGCCTTCGGTGACTGCTGGTTAGGAAGACAAAGTACTCCGTTTCCCAAGGGGTCGTCAAGCGGCCATCTTGGACACTTGCCCACATACACTGAGACTCCATTTCCCATCAACCCTCAGGGGCGGCCATCTTGGATATCTGATCAGACATCTCTTGAGCGCTCAGCCCAACTTCCACCCAGGATGGCGGCCATCTTGGTTAACTCAGAACAATAAAAACAACACTCTCCTAATGTTGAACATCCAAACTAATAATTATAATCCCCCAAAATTCAGAATTTGAACTTTAAGTGTACTTTTTTCTTACTTTTTGAAATTTTGTGATATTTTACAAAATTCAAAAAATTGTTGTTTTTTTCACTTTAATGACTACAGGTGTTTGTCCGATTCAGTTTGACTCAGCGTTTAACCGTTCATCTTGACCCTGCCTATGACCTCAGGGTGTCATTTACCCACAATGCATCTGTTTTGCATAAGTAGTAGCCCCCTAAAACTCGCGAAAAATGCAATTTTTTTTGTTTCCTCTTGTGATATCTCCATTTGCGTCCGACCTATACTTATCATTCCAACTTTAGGTGTTTCCCATTCTGGGTTAGATTGCCAAGAACACCCCCGCACCAACAATTTATAGTTTTTCCCATTTTTTACCCATAATTCCTCAGTTAATTGTTCTCGCCAAAACATTTTAACCTTCTGTCTTTGCCATTCTTCATCCGATTCCCACCGTTCCAACTTTATATGATTCCATTCATCCCCGCCAATTCATTGGTGTATTCATTTACCTCTTACCAGAATTCAAAGATTTACCACAATTCCACACACTGTACCTTTAATGAACCAATTCATTTTCAATGCGGTCATTCATTGTGTGGGCGTTTGGCCTTCGGTGACTACTGTTCAGGTAGACAAAGTACTCCATTTCCCATGGGGTCGTCAAGCGGCCATCTTGGACACTTGCCCACATACACTGAGACTCCATTTCCCATCAACCCTCAGGGGCGGCCATCTTGGATATCTGATCAGACATCTCATGAGCGCTCAGCCCAACTTCCACCCAGGATGGCGGCCATCTTGGTTAACTCAGAACAATAAAAACAACACTCTCCTAATGTTGAACATCCAAACTATTAAATATAATCCCCCAAAATTCAGAATTTGAACTTTAAGTGTACTTTTTTCTCACTTTTTGAAATTTTGTGATATTTTACTAAATTCATAAAATTTTTGTTTTTTTCTCTTTAATGACTACAGGTGTTTGTCCGATTCAGGCCAAGTCAGCGTTTAACCGTTCATCTTGACCCTGCCTATGACCTCAGAGTGTCATTTACCCACAATGCATCTGTTTTGCGTAAGTTATAGCCCCCTAAAACTCGCGAAAAATCTGATTTTTTATGTTTCCTCTTGTGATATCTCCATTTGCGTCCGACATATACTTATTGTTTCAATTTTAGGTGTTTCCCATCATGGGTTAGATTGCCAAGAACACCCCCGCACCAACAATTTATAGTTTTTCCCATTTTTTTACCCATAATTCCTCAGTTAATTGTTCTCGCCAAAACATTGTAACCTTCTGTCTTTGCCATTCTTCATCCGATTCCCACCGTTCCAACTTTATATGATTCCATTCATCCCCGCCAATTCATTGGTGTATTCATTTACCTCTTACCAGAATTCAAAGATTTACCACAATTCCACACACTGTACCTTTAATGAACCAATTCATTTTCAATGCGGTCATTCATTGTGTGGGCGTTTGGCCTTCGGTGACTACTGTTCAGGTAGACAAAGTACTCCATTTCCCATGGGGTCGTCAAGCGGCCATCTTGGACACTTGCCCACATACACTGAGACTCCATTTCCCATCAACCCTCAGGGGCGGCCATCTTGGATATCTGATCAGACATCTCATGAGCGCTCAGCCCAACTTCCACCCAGGATGGCGGCCATCTTGGTTAACTCAGAACAATAAAAACAACACTCTCCTAATGTTGAACATCCAAACTATTAAATATAATCCCCCAAAATTCAGAATTTGAACTTTAAGTGTACTTTTTTCTCACTTTTTGAAATTTTGTGATATTTTACTAAATTCATAAAATTTTTGTTTTTTTCTCTTTAATGACTACAGGTGTTTGTCCGATTCAGGCCAAGTCAGCGTTTAACCGTTCATCTTGACCCTGCCTATGACCTCAGAGTGTCATTTACCCACAATGCATCTGTTTTGCGTAAGTTATAGCCCCCTAAAACTCGCGAAAAATCTGATTTTTTATGTTTCCTCTTGTGATATCTCCATTTGCGTCCGACATATACTTATTGTTTCAATTTTAGGTGTTTCCCATCATGGGTTAGATTGCCAAGAACACCCCCGCACCAACAATTTATAGTTTTTCCCATTTTTTTACCCATAATTCCTCAGTTAATTGTTCTCGCCAAAACATTGTAACCTTCTGTCTTTGCCATTCTTCATCCGATTCCCACCGTTCCAACTTTATATGATTCCATTCATCCCCGCCAATTCATTGGTGTATTCATTTACCTCTTACCAGAATTCAAAGATTTACCACAATTCCACACACTGTACCTTTAATGAACCAATTCATTTTCAATGCGGTCATTCATTGTGTGGGCGTTTGGCCTTCGGTGACTACTGTTCAGGTAGACAAAGTACTCCATTTCCCATGGGGTCGTCAAGCGGCCATCTTGGACACTTGCCCACATACACTGAGACTCCATTTCCCATCAACCCTCAGGGGCGGCCATCTTGGATATCTGATCAGACATCTCATGAGCGCTCAGCCCAACTTCCACCCAGGATGGTGGCCATCTTGGTTAACTCAGAACAATAAAAACAACACTCTCCTAATGTTGAACATCCAAACTAATAATTATAATCCCCCAAAATTCAGAATTTGAACTTTAAGTGTACTTTTTTCTTACTTTTTGAAATTTTGTGATATTTTACAAAATTCAAAAAATTGTTGTTTTTTTCACTTTAATGACTACAGGTGTTTGTCCGATTCAGTTTGACTCAGCGTTTAACCGTTCATCTTGACCCTGCCTATGACCTCAGGGTGTCATTTACCCACAATGCATCTGTTTTGCATAAGTAGTAGCCCCCTAAAACTCGCGAAAAATGCAATTTTTTTTGTTTCCTCTTGTGATATCTCCATTTGCGTCCGACCTATACTTATCATTCCAACTTTAGGTGTTTCCCATTCTGGGTTAGATTACCAAGAACACCCCCGCACCAACAATTTATAGTTTTTCCCATTTTTTACCCATAATTCCTCAGTTAATTGTTCTCGCCAAAACATTTTAACCTTCTGTCTTTGCCATTCTTCATCCGATTCCCACCGTTCCAACTTTATATGATTCCATTCATCCCCGCCAATTCGTTGGTGTATTCATTTACCTCTTACCAGAATTCAAAGATTTACCACAATTCCACACACTGTACCTTTAATGAACCAATTCATTTTCAATGCGGTCATTCATTGTGTGGGCGTTTGGCCTTCGGTGACTACTGTTCAGGTAGACAAAGTACTCCATTTCCCATGGGGTCGTCAAGCGGCCATCTTGGACACTTGCCCACATACACTGAAACTCCATTTCCCATCAACCCTCAGGGGCGGCCATCTTGGATATCTGATCAGACATCTCATGAGCGCTCAGCCCAACTTCCACCCAGGATGGCGGCCATCTTGGTTAACTCAGAACAATAAAAACAACACTCTCCTAATGTTGAACATCCAAACTATTAAATATAATCCCCCAAAATTCAGAATTTGAACTTTAAGTGTACTTTTTTCTCACTTTTTGAAATTTTGTGATATTTTACTAAATTCATAAAATTTTTGTTTTTTTCACTTTAATGACTACAGGTGTTTGTCCGATTCAGGCCAATTCAGCGTTTAACCGTTCATCTTGACCCTGCCTATGACCTCAGAGTGTCATTTACCCACAATGCATCTGTTTTGCGTAAGTTATAGCCCCCTAAAACTCGCGAAAAATCTGATTTTTTATGTTTCCTCTTGTGATATCTCCATTTGCGTCCGACATATACTTATTGTTTCAATTTTAGGTGTTTCCCATCATGGGTTAGATTGCCAAGAACACCCCCGCACCAACAATTTATAGTTTTTCCCATTTTTTTACCCATAATTCCTCAGTTAATTGTTCTCGCCAAAACATTGTAACCTTCTGTCTTTGCCATTCTTCATCCGATTCCCACCGTTCTAACTTAATATGATTCCATTCATCCCCGCCAATTCATTGGTGTACTCGTTTACCTCTTACCAGAATTCAAAGTTGCACCAAATTCCACACACTGTACCTTTAATGAACCAATTCATTTTCAATGAGGTCATTCATTGTGTGGGCGTTTGGTCTTTGGTGACTACTGTTGAGGTAGTCAAAGTACTCCATTTCCCATGGGGTCGTCAGGTGGCCATCTTGGACACTTGCCCACATACACTGAGACTCCATTTCCCATCAAACCTCAGGGGTGGCCATCTTGGATATCTGATCCGATATCTTCATCCGATTCCTACCGTTCCAACTTTAAACGATTCCCCTGAGTCCTGCCATTTCATGGTGATATCCTTTTTCTTTTTCCCAGAATTCAAAAACTACCCACAATCCCACTTTCAGTTTTTCCCTTGTATCTTTGTCATTCCTGCTGCGATTTCCACTGTTCCAACTTTAATCGATTCCCCCAATGCCCGCCCATCCATTTTTACCCACAATTCAAAAATGACCCACAATTCCGTTTTTTCAGTTTTTCCCTTATATCTTTGCCATTCTTCATCCGATTCCGACCATTCTAACTTTAATCGATTCCCCCAAGTCCCGCCATTCCATGGTGGTATCCGCTTTCTTCCCAGAATTCAAAAATTACCCACAATTCCACTTTTTTCAGTTTTTCCCTTATATCTTTGCCATTCTTCATCCAATTCCGACCGTTCCAACTTTAATCAATTCCCCCAATGCCCGCCAAAGCATTTTTACCCACAATTCAAAAATTACCCACAATTCCACTTCTTTCAGTTTTTCCCCTATATCTTTGCCATTCTTCATCCGATTCCTACCGTTCCAACTTTAATCGATTCCCCATATTCCCGCTATTCCATTCGTGTATCCATTTTTCTCTTCCTACAATTCAAGATTTTCCCACAATTCCTCATTTTTCAGTGTTTTCTTGTATCTTCTACATTGTTTGACCTTTTCAAACAATTCCAAATCTGTATCATTCACATGATGTCACAGATTCAAGCACTCAAACTTTCAACATCACTCTAGCGTTCAGCACCGCTACCTTCAAAGGTTACACCTTCACACGCAATTTCTTCAGGAATTGCATATTTTCTAGTTATTGTGTGAAGGTGGAACCTTCACACATATGTTATTGTGTTCGGCCATTTTCTTTATTATTATTATTATTATTATTATTATTATTATTCTACTTCTGCCTGTTTTTCGACGGGTTTCAGCTCATTCCCAGTTTATCCGATTCACACCGTTCCAATTTCACATTATTCCAGTAAAGCGCCCGAAGGGCGTTTCCATTTTTGGAATTCCAAGTATTCACAGTTTTCCCAGAATTCCCGGTTTTCCACCCCAAAAAGTCCCATTGACTAACATTGGGTCATATTTTGTTTCATTATTACAGCTCTCCCTTTTCATATTTTCAATATTTAACTTATTCATCTCGTTATAGGGATCCTTCCTATCATTCCAGTAATTAATACATTCCAATATTTTCCCATAATTCCATATTTTTCATCCTTCAAATATTCATAATTCATTTCCA
The DNA here is from genome assembly GCF_059441005.1 of Hippichthys cyanospilos. Classification (NCBI taxonomy): domain Eukaryota; kingdom Metazoa; phylum Chordata; class Actinopteri; order Syngnathiformes; family Syngnathidae; genus Hippichthys; species Hippichthys cyanospilos. The sequence goes on from NC_142378.1 coordinate 22,845,955, forward strand.
ATGGGAGGGCTTCCCATTCATTCCCAATGGGAGATTAAACATTTCACATTTTGAGCTTTCCTATTTCATATTCATAACATTTAACTCATACATTTCGCCTGTTGGCTCATTCCCACTATTGTAACAATTAATAATTTTCAATATTTTCCCATAATTACATATTTTTCATGTATAACAATTCATAATTCATTCCCAGTGGCGGACTTAACATTTTTTATTTAAAGCTTCTCCACTTCACACTCACATTAATCAGTTAATACATTCCCCAATTTGAATACTACTCATATTCACACCTTCCAGTAATTCATAACTATTTTCATATTTTTACCCATAATTCCTCATTCCCATTTTCCTCATCCAAAACTTTGTAACCTTCTATCTTGGCCATTCCTGCTCCGATTCCCACCGTTCCAACTTTAATGGATTCCCCCAATTCCCACCATTTCATTTGTGTATCCCCTTTCCTCTTCCCATGATTCAAAAATTACCCACAATTCCACTTTATCAGTTTTTCCCCTCTATCTTTTCCATTCTTTATCCGATTCTGACCATTCCAACTTTAATCAATTCCCCCAATGCCCGCCACTCCATTTTTACCCACAATTCAAAAATTACCCATAATTCCACTTTTTCAGTTTTTCCCTTCTATCTTTGCCATTCTTCATCCGATTCTGACCGTTCCAACTTTCATCAATTCCCCCGATGCCCGCCACTCCATTTTTACCCACAATTCAAAAATTACCCATAATTCCACTTTTTCAGTTTTTCCCTTCTATCTTTGCCATTCTTCATCCAATTGCGACCGTTCCAACTTGAATCAATTCCCCCAATTCCCGCCATTACATGGTGGTATCTATTTTCTTCTTACCTGAATTAAAAAATTACCCACAATTCCACTTTTTCAGTTTTTCCCTTCTATCTTTTCCATTCTTCATCCGATTGTGACCGTTCCAACATTAATCAATTCCCCTGATGCCCGCCACTCCATTTTTACCCACAATTCAAAAATTACCCATAATTCCACTTTTTCAGTTTTTCCCTTCTATCTTTGCCATTCTTCATCCGATTCTGACCGTTCCAACTTTCATCAATTCCCCCGATGCCCGCCACTCCATTTTTACCCACAATTCAAAAATTACCCATAATTCCACTTTTTCAGTTTTTCCCTTCTATCTTTGCCATTCTTCATCCGATTCTGACCGTTCCAACTTTAATCAATTCCCCCAATGCCCGCCACTCCATTTTTACCCACAATTCAAAAATTACCCATAATTCCACTTTTTCAGTTTTTCCCTTCTATCTTTGCCATTCTTCATCCAATTGCGACCGTTCCAACTTGAATCAATTCCCCCAATTCCCGCCATTACATGGTGGTATCTATTTTCTTCTTACCTGAATTAAAAAATTACCCACAATTCCACTTTTTCAGTTTTTCCCTTCTATCTTTTCCATTCTTCATCCGATTGTGACCGTTCCAACATTAATCAATTCCCCTGATGCCCGCCACTCAATTTTTACCCACAATTCAAAAATTACCCATAATTCCACTTTTTCAGTTTTTCCCTTCTATCTTTGCCATTCTTCATCCGATTCTGACCGTTCCAACTTTCATCAATTCCCCCGATGCCCGCCACTCCATTTTTACCCACAATTCAAAAATTACCCATAATTCCACTTTTTCAGTTTTTCCCTTCTATCTTTGCCATTCTTCATCCGATTCTGACCGTTCCAACTTTAATCAATTCCCCCAATGCCCGCCACTCCATTTTTACCCACAATTCAAAAATTACCCATAATTCCACTTTTTCAGTTTTTCCCTTCTATCTTCACCATTCTTCATCCGATTTTTACCGTTCTAACTTTAATCCATTCTCCCAATGCCCGCCACTCCATTTTTACTCACAATTCAAAAATTTCCCACAATTCCACTTTTTCAGTTTTTCCCTTCTACCTTTGCCATTCTTCATCCGATTGCGACCGTTCCAAGTTTAATCGATTCATCCAATTCCCCCCATTCCATGGTAGTTTGAATTTTCTTCTTTCCAGAGTTCAAAAATTACCCACAATTCCACTTTTTTAGTTTATCACTTCTATCTTTGTCATTCTTCATCCGATTCGGACCGTTCCAACTTTAATCAATTCCCCCAATTCCCACCATTCCACATCATTCAACACCTTTGCCTTCAGAGGTTACACCTTCACACGCAATTTCTTCAGAAATTGCAAATATTCTAGTTATTATTATTATTCTTATTCTGCCTGTTTTTCGACGGATTTCAGCTCATTCCCAGTTTATCCGATTCACACCGTTCCAATTTCACATTATTCCAGTTAAGCGCCCGAAGGGCGTTTCCATTTTTGGAATTCCAAGTATTCACAGTTTTCCCAGAATTCCCGGTTTTCCACCCCAAAAAGTCCCATTGACTTACATTGGGTCATTTTTTGTTTCATTATTACAGCTCTCCCTTTTCATATTTTCAATATTTAACTTATTCATCTCGTTATAGGGATCCTTCCTATCATTCCAGTAATTAATACATTCCAATATTTTCCCATAATTCCATATTTTTCATCCTTCAAATATTCATAATTCATTTCCAATGGGAGGGCTTCCCATTCATTCCCAATGGGAGATTAAACATTTTACATTTTGAGCTTTCCTATTTCATATTCATAACATTTATCTCATACATTTCGCCTTATGGCTCATTCCCACCATTGTAACAGTTAATAATTATTAATATTTTCCCATAATTCAATATTTTTCATTTATAACAATTCATAATTCATTCCCAGTGGTGGATTTAACATTTTTTACTTGAAGCTTCTCCACTTCACACTCACATTAATCAGTTAATACATTCCCCAATATCAATACTACTCATATTCACACCTTCCAGTAATTCATAACTATTTTCATATTTTTACCCATAATTCCTCATTCCCATTTTCCTCATCCAAAACTTTGTAACCTTCTATCTTGGCCATTCCTGCTCCGATTCCCACCGTTCCAACTTTAATGGATTCCCCCAATTCCCACCATTTCATTTGTGTATCCCCTTTCCTCTTCCCATGATTCAAAAATTACCCACAATTCCACTTTATCAGTTTTTCCCCTCTATCTTTTCCATTCTTTATCCGATTCTGACCATTCCAACTTTAATCAATTCCCCCAATGCCCGCCACTCCATTTTTACCCACAATTCAAAAATTACCCATAATTCCACTTTTTCAGTTTTTCCCTTCTATCTTTGCCATTTTTCATCCGATTCTGACCGTTCCAACTTTCATCAATTCCCCCGATGCCCGCCACTCCATTTTTACCCACAATTCAAAAATTACCCATAATTCCACTTTTTCAGTTTTTCCCTTCTATCTTTGCCATTCTTCATCCAATTGCGACCGTTCCAACTTGAATCAATTCCCCCAATTCCCGCCATTACATGGTGGTATCTATTTTCTTCTTACCTGAATTAAAAAATTACCCACAATTCCACTTTTTCAGTTTTTCCCTTCTATCTTTTCCATTCTTCATCCGATTGTGACCGTTCCAACATTAATCAATTCCCCTGATGCCCGCCACTCCATTTTTACCCACAATTTAAAAATTACCCACAATTCCACTTTATCAGTTTTTCCCCTCTATCTTTTCCATTCTTTATCCGATTCTGACCATTCCAACTTTAATCAATTCCCCCAATGCCCGCCACTCCATTTTTACCCACAATTCAAAAATTACCCATAATTCCACTTTTTCAGTTTTTCCCTTCTATCTTTGCCATTCTTCATCCGATTCTGACCGTTCCAACTTTCATCAATTCCCCCGATGCCCGCCACTCCATTTTTACCCACAATTCAAAAATTACCCATAATTCCACTTTTTCAGTTTTTCCCTTCTATCTTTGCCATTCTTCATCCAATTGCGACCGTTCCAACTTGAATCAATTCCCCCAATTCCCGCCATTACATGGTGGTATCTATTTTCTTCTTACCTGAATTAAAAAATTACCCACAATTCCACTTTTTCAGTTTTTCCCTTCTATCTTTTCCATTCTTCATCCGATTGTGACCGTTCCAACATTAATCAATTCCCCTGATGCCCGCCACTCCATTTTTACCCACAATTCAAAAATTACCCATAATTCCACTTTTTCAGTTTTTCCCTTCTATCTTTGCCATTCTTCATCCGATTCTGACCGTTCCAACTTTAATCAATTCCCCCAATGCCCGCCACTCCATTTTTACCCACAATTCAAAAATTACCCATAATTCCACTTTTTCAGTTTTTCCCTTCTATCTTCACCATTCTTCATCCGATTTTTACCGTTCTAACTTTAATCCATTCTCCCAATGCCCGCCACTCCATTTTTACTCACAATTCAAAAATTTCCCACAATTCCACTTTTTCAGTTTTTCCCTTCTACCTTTGCCATTCTTCATCCGATTGCGACCGTTCCAAGTTTAATCGATTCATCCAATTCCCCCCATTCAATGGTAGTTTGAATTTTCTTCTTTCCAGAGTTCAAAAATTACCCACAATTCCACTTTTTTAGTTTATCACTTCTATCTTTGTCATTCTTCATCCGATTCGGACCGTTCCAACTTTAATCAATTCCCCCAATTCCCACCATTCCACATCATTCAACACCTTTGCCTTCAGAGGTTACACCTTCACACGCAATTTCTTCAGAAATTGCAAATATTCTAGTTGTGTGAAGGTGGAACCTTCACACATATGTTATTGTGCTCGGCCATTTTCTTTATTATTGTGTGAAGGTGGAACCTTCACACATATGTTATTGTGCTCGGCCATTTTCTTTATTGTGTGAAGGTGGAACCTTCACACATATGTTATTGTGCTCGGCCATTTTCTTTATTATTGTGTGAAGGTGGAACCTTCACACATATGTTATTGTGCTCGGCCATTTTCTTTATTATTATTGTGTGAAGGTGGAACCTTCACACATATGTTATTGTGCTCGGCCATTTTCTTTATTATTATTATTATTATTCTTATTCTGCCTGTTTTTCGACGGATTTCAGCTCATTCCCAGTTTATCCGATTCACACCGTTCCAATTTCACATTATTCCAGTTAAGCGCCCGAAGGGCGTTTCCATTTTTGGAATTCCAAGTATTCACAGTTTTCCCAGAATTCCCGGTTTTCCACCCCAAAAAGTCCCATTGACTTACATTGGGTCATTTTTTGTTTCATTATTACAGCTCTCCCTTTTCATATTTTCAATATTTAACTTATTCATCTCGTTATAGGGATCCTTCCTATCATTCCAGTAATTAATACATTCCAATATTTTCCCATAATTCCATATTTTTCATCCTTCAAATATTCATAATTCATTTCCAATGGGAGGGCTTCCCATTCATTCCCAATGGGAGATTAAACATTTTACATTTTGAGCTTTCCTATTTCATATTCATAACATTTATCTCATACATTTCGCCTTATGGCTCATTCCCACCATTGTAACAGTTAATAATTATTAATATTTTCCCATAATTCAATATTTTTCATTTATAACAATTCATAATTCATTTCCAGTGGTGGATTTAACATTATTTACTTGAAGCTTCTCCACTTCACACTCACATTAATCAGTTAATACATTCCCCAATATCAATACTACTCATATTCACACCTTCCAGTAATTCATAACTATTTTCATATTTTTACCCATAATTCCTCATTCCCATTTTCCTCATCCAAAACTTTGTAACCTTCTATCTTGGCCATTCCTGCTCCGATTCCCACCGTTCCAACTTTAATGGATTCCCCCAATTCCCACCATTTCATTTGTGTATCCCCTTTCCTCTTCCCATGATTCAAAAATTACCCACAATTCCACTTTATCAGTTTTTCCCCTCTATCTTTTCCATTCTTTATCCGATTCTGACCATTCCAACTTTAATCAATTCCCCCAATGCCCGCCACTCCATTTTTACCCACAATTCAAAAATTACCCATAATTCCACTTTTTCAGTTTTTCCCTTCTATCTTTGCCATTCTTCATCCGATTCTGACCGTTCCAACTTTCATCAATTCCCCCGATGCCCGCCACTCCATTTTTACCCACAATTCAAAAATTACCCATAATTCCACTTTTTCAGTTTTTCCCTTCTATCTTTGCCATTCTTCATCCAATTGCGACCGTTCCAACTTGAATCAATTCCCCCAATTCCCGCCATTACATGGTGGTATCCATTTTCTTCTTACCTGAATTAAAAAATTACCCACAATTCCACTTTTTCAGTTTTTCCCTTCTATCTTTTCCATTCTTCATCCGATTGTGACCGTTCCAACATTAATCAATTCCCCTGATGCCCGCCACTCCATTTTTACCCACAATTCAAAAATTACCCATAATTCCACTTTTTCAGTTTTTCCCTTCTATCTTTGCCATTCTTCATCCGATTCTGACCGTTCCAACTTTCATCAATTCCCCCGATGCCCGCCACTCCATTTTTACCCACAATTCAAAAATTACCCATAATTCCACTTTTTCAGTTTTTCTCTTCTATCTTTGCCATTCTTCATCCGATTCTGACCGTTCCAACTTTAATCAATTCCCCCAATGCCCGCCACTCCATTTTTACCCACAATTCAAAAATTACCCATAATTCCACTTTTTCAGTTTTTCCCTTCTATCTTCACCATTCTTCATCCGATTTTTACCGTTCTAACTTTAATCCATTCTCCCAATGCCCGCCACTCCATTTTTACTCACAATTCAAAAATTTCCCACAATTCCACTTTTTCAGTTTTTCCCTTCTACCTTTGCCATTCTTCATCCGATTGCGACCGTTCCAAGTTTAATCGATTCATCCAATTCCCCCCATTCAATGGTAGTTTGAATTTTCTTCTTTCCAGAGTTCAAAAATTACCCACAATTCCACTTTTTCAGTTTATCACTTCTATCTTTGTCATTCTTCATCCGATTCAGACCGTTCTAACTTTAATCAATTCCCCCCATTCCCACCATTCCACATCATTCAACACCTTTGCCTTCAGAGGTTACACCTTCACACGCAATTTCTTCAGAAATTGCAAATATTCTAGTTATTATTATTATTCTTATTCTGCCTGTTTTTCGACGGGTTTCAGCTCATTCCCAGTTTATCCGATTCACACCGTTCCAATTTCACATTATTCCAGTAAAGCGCCCGAAGGGCGTTTCCATTTTTGGAATTCCAAGTATTCACAGTTTTCCCAGAATTCCCGGTTTTCCACCCCAAAAAGTCCCATTGACTAACATTGGGTCATATTTTGTTTCATTATTACAGCTCTCCCTTTTCATATTTTCAATATTTAACTTATTCATCTCGTTATAGGGATCCTTCCTATCATTCCAGTAATTAATACATTCCAATATTTTCCCATAATTCCATATTTTTCATCCTTCAAATATTCATAATTCATTTCCAATGGGAGGGCTTCCCATTCATTCCCAATGGGAGATTAAACATTTCACATTTTGAGCTTTCCTATTTCATATTCATAACATTTAACTCATACATTTCGCCTGTTGGCTCATTCCCACTATTGTAACAATTAATAATTTTCAATATTTTCCCATAATTACATATTTTTCATGTATAACAATTCATAATTCATTCCCAGTGGCGGACTTAACATTTTTTATTTAAAGCTTCTCCACTTCACACTCACATTAATCAGTTAATACATTCCCCAATTTGAATACTACTCATATTCACACCTTCCAGTAATTCATAACTATTTTCATATTTTTACCCATAATTCCTCATTCCCATTTTCCTCATCCAAAACTTTGTAACCTTCTATCTTGGCCATTCCTGCTCCGATTCCCACCGTTCCAACTTTAATGGATTCCCCCAATTCCCACCATTTCATTTGTGTATCCCCTTTCCTCTTCCCATGATTCAAAAATTACCCACAATTCCACTTTATCAGTTTTTCCCCTCTATCTTTTCCATTCTTTATCCGATTCTGACCATTCCAACTTTAATCAATTCCCCCAATGCCCGCCACTCCATTTTTACCCACAATTCAAAAATTACCCATAATTCCACTTTTTCAGTTTTTCCCTTCTATCTTTGCCATTCTTCATCCGATTCTGACCGTTCCAACTTTCATCAATTCCCCCGATGCCCGCCACTCCATTTTTACCCACAATTCTAAAATTACCCATAATTCCACTTTTTCAGTTTTTCCCTTCTATCTTTGCCATTCTTCATCCAATTGCGACCGTTCCAACTTGAATCAATTCCCCCAATTCCCGCCATTACATGGTGGTATCTATTTTCTTCTTACCTGAATTAAAAAATTACCCACAATTCCACTTTTTCAGTTTTTCCCTTCTATCTTTTCCATTCTTCATCCGATTGTGACCGTTCCAACATTAATCAATTCCCCTGATGCCCGCCACTCCATTTTTACCCACAATTCAAAAATTACCCATAATTCCACTTTTTCAGTTTTTCCCTTCTATCTTTGCCATTCTTCATCCGATTCTGACTGTTCCAACTTTAATCAATTCCCCCAATGCCCGCCACTCCATTTTTACCCACAATTCAAAAATTACCCATAATTCCACTTTTTCAGTTTTTCCCTTCTATCTTCACCATTCTTCATCCGATTTTTACCGTTCTAACTTTAATCCATTCTCCCAATGCCCGCCACTCCATTTTTACTCACAATTCAAAAATTTCCCACAATTCCACTTTTTCAGTTTTTCCCTTCTACCTTTGCCATTCTTCATCCGATTGCGACCGTTCCAAGTTTAATCGATTCATCCAATTCCCCCCATTCAATGGTAGTTTGAATTTTCTTCTTTCCAGAGTTCAAAAATTACCCACAATTCCACTTTTTTAGTTTATCACTTCTATCTTTGTCATTCTTCATCCGATTCGGACCGTTCCAACTTTAATCAATTCCCCCAATTCCCACCATTCCACATCATTCAACACCTTTGCCTTCAGAGGTTACACCTTCACACGCAATTTCTTCAGAAATTGCAAATATTCTAGTTATTATTATTATTATTATTCTTATTCTGCCTGTTTTTCGACGGATTTCAGCTCATTCCCAGTTTATCCGATTCACACCGTTCCAATTTGACACTATTCCAGTTAAGCGCCCGAAGGGCGTTTCCATTTTTGGAATTCCAAGTATTCACAGTTTTCCCAGAATTCCAGGTTTTCCACCCCAAAAAGGCCCATTGACTTACATTGGGTCATTTTTTGTTTCATTATTACAGCTTTCCCTTTTCATATTTTCAATATTTAACTCATTCATCTCGTTTTAAGGATCCTTCCCATCATTCCAGTAATTAATACATTCCAATATTTTCCCATAATTCCATATTTTTCATCCTTCAAATATTCATAATTCATTTCCAATGGGAGGGCTTCCCATTCATTCCCAATGGGAGATTAAACATTTTACATTTTGAGCTTTCCTATTTCATATTCATAACATTTATCTCATACATTTCGCCTTATGGCTCATTCCCACCATTGTAACAGTTAATAATTATTAATATTTTCCCATAATTCAATATTTTTCATTTATAACAATTCATATTTCATTCCCAGTGGTGGATTTAACATTTTTTACTTGAAGCTTCTCCACTTCACACTCACATTAATCAGTCAATACAATCCCCAATATCAATACTACTCATATTCACACCTTCCAGTAATTCATAACTATTTTCATATTTTTACCCATAATTCCTCATTCCCATTTTCCTCACCAAACTTTGTAACCTTCTATCTTGGCCATTCCTGCTCCGATTCCCACCGTTCCAACTTTAATCGATTCCCCCGATGCCCGCCATTTCATTCGTGTATCCATTTACCTCTTCCCAAAAATTCAAAATTTTCCCACAATTCCACACACTGTACCTTTAATGAACCAATTCATTTTCAATGAGGTCATTCATTGTGTGGGTGTTCGGCCTTCAGTGACTACTGTTTAGGTAGACAAAGTACTCCATTTCCCATGGGGTCATCAAGCGGCCATCTTGGACACTTGCCCACATACACTAAGACACCATTTCCCATCAACCCTCAGGGGCGGCCATCTTGGATATCTGATCAGACAGCTCATGAGCGCTCAGCCCAACTTCCACCCAGTATGGCGGCCATCTTGGTTTACTCAGAACAATAAAAACAACACTCTCCTTATGTTGAACATCAAAACTATTAAATATAATCCCCCAAAATTCAAAATTTGAACTTTAAGTGTACTTTTTTCTTACTTTTTGAAATTTTGTGATACTTTACAAAATTTGAAAAATAATTGTTTTTTCACTTTAATGACTACAGGTGTTTGTCCGATTCAGTTTGACTCAGCGTTTATCCGTTCATCTTGACCCTGCCTATGACCTCAGGGTGTCATTTACCCACAATGCATCTGTTTTGCATAAGTAATAGCCCCCTAAAACTCGCGAAAAATGCAATTTTTTATGTTTCCTCTTGTGATATCTCCAATTGCGTCCGACCTATACTTATCGTTCCAACTTTAGGTGTTTCCCATTATGGGTTGGATTGCCAAGAACACCCCCGCACCTACAGTTTATAGTTTTTCCCATTTTTTTACCCATAATTCCTCAGTTAATTGTTCTCGCCAAAACATTGTAACCTTCTGTCTTTGCCATTCTTCAACCGATTCCCACCGTTCCAACTTTATATGATTCCATTCATCCCCGCCAATTAATTGGTGTATTCATTTACCTCTTACCAGTATTCAAAGTTTTACCACAATTCCACACACTGTACCTTTAATGAACCAATTCATTTTCAAGGAGGTCATTCATTGTGTGGGCATTCGGCCTTCAGTAACTACTGTTTAGGTAGACAAAGTACTCCATTTCCCATGGGGTCGTCAAGCGGCCATCTTGGAACCTTGCCCACATACACTAAGACTCCATTTCCCATCAACCCTCAGGGGCGGCCATCTTGGATATCTGATCAGACAGCTCATGAGCGCTGAGCCCAACTTCCACCCAGGATGGCGGCCATCCTGGTTTACTCAGAACAATAAAAACAACACTCTCCTAATGTTGAACATCCAATTTATTAAATATAATTCCCCAAAATTCAGAATTTGAACTTTAAGTGTACTTTTTTCTTACTTTTTGAAATTTTGTGATATTTTACAAAATTTGAAAAATTATTGTTTTTTCACTTTAATGACTACAGGTGTTTGTCCGATTCAGGCCGATTCAGCGTTTAACCATTCATCTTGACCCTTCCTATGAACTCAAAGTGTCATTTACCCACAATGCATCTGTTTTGCATAAGTAATAGCCCCCTAAAACTCGCGAAAAATCAGATTTTTGATGTTTCTGCTTGTGATATCTCCATTTGCGTCCGACCTATACTTATCGTTCCAACTTTAGGTGTTTCCCATTATGGGTTAGATTGCAAGGAACACCCTCGCACCAACAATTTCAAGTTTTTCCCATTTTTTACCCATAATTCCTCAGTTAATTATTCTTGCCAAAACATTGTAACCTTCTGTCTTTGCCATTCTTTATCCGATTCCGTCTGTTCAAACTTTATTTGATTCCATTCATCCCCACCAATTCATTGGTGTATTCATTTACCTCTTACCAGGAATCAAAATTTACCCACAATTCCACACACTGTACCTTTAATGAACCAATTCATTTTCAATGACGTCATTCATTGTGTGGGCCTTTGGCCTTCGTGGACTACTGTTTAGGTAGACAAAGTACTCTTTTTCCCATGGGATCGTCATGTGGCCATCTTGGACACTTGACTACATACACCGAGAATCCATCTCCCCATCAGCCCTCAGGGGCGGCCATGTTGGATATCTGATCAGACATCTCATTCAGTTTTTCCCTTCTATCTTTGCCAGTCTTCATCCGATTTCGACCGTTACAACTTTAATTGATTCCCCCGTTTCCCGCCATTCCATTTTTACCCACAATTCAAAAATTACCCACAATTCCTTTTTTTCAGTTTTTCCTTTCTATCTTTGCCATTCTTCATCCGATTCTGACCGTTCCAACTTTAATCAATTCTCCCGATGCCCGCCACTCCATTTTTACCCACAGTTCAAAAATTACCCATAATTCCACTTTTTCAGTTTTTCCCTTCTATCTTTGCCATTCTTCATCCGATTGCGACCGTTCCAACTTTAATCAATTCCCCCAATTCTTGCCATTACATGGTGGTATCTATTTTCCTCTTCCCTGAATTCAAAAATTACCCACAATTCCACTTTTTCAGTTTTTCCCTTCTATCTTCACCATTTTTCATCCGATTCTTACCGTTCCAACTTTAATCAACTCCCCCAATGCCCGCCATTCCATTTTTACCCTTTATTCAAAAATTACCCACAATTCCACTTTTTTAGTTTTTCCCTTATACAATTGCCATTCTTCATCCGATTGCAACCGTTTGAAGTTTAATCGATTCATCCAATTCCCCCCATTCAATGGTGGTTTGAATTTTCCTCTTTCCAGAGTTCAAAAATTACCCACAATTCCACTTTTTCAGTTTATCACTTCTATCTTTGTCATTCTTCATCCGATTCGGACCGTTCCAACTTTAATCAATTCCCCCAATGCCCGCCACTCCATTTTTACCCACAATTAAAATATTAACCACAATTCCACTTTTTTCAGTCTTTCCCTTCTATCTTTGCTATTCTTCATCCGATTCCAACCGTTACAACTTTAATCGATTCCCCCAATTCCCACCATTCCACATCATTCAACACCTTTGCCTTCGGAGGTTACACCTTCACACGCAATTTCTTCAGAAATTGCAAATATTCTAGTTATTATTATTATTATTATTATTCTTATTCTGCCTGTTTTTCGACGGATTTCAGCTCATTCCCAGTTTATCCGATTCACACCGTTCCAATTTCACATTATTCCAGTAAAGCGCCCGAAGGGCGTTTCCATTTTTGGAATTCCAAGTATTCACAGTTTTCCCAGAATTCCCGGTTTTCCACCCCAAAAAGGCCCATTGACTTACATTGGGTCATATTTTGTTTCATTATTACAGCTCTCCCTTTTCATATTTTCAATATTTAACTTATTCATCTCGTTATAGGGATCCTTCCTATCATTCCAGTAATTAATACATTCCAATATTTTCCCATAATTCCATATTTTTCATCCTTCAAATATTCATAATTCATTTCCAATGGGAGGGCTTCCCATTCATTCCCAATGGGAGATTAAACATTTCACATTTTGAGCTTTCCTATTTCATATTCATAACATTTAACTCATACATTTCGCCTGTTGGCTCATTCCCACTATTGTAACAATTAATAATTTTCAATATTTTCCCATAATTACATATTTTTCATGTATAACAATTCATAATTCATTCCCAGTGGCGGACTTAACATTTTTTATTTAAAGCTTCTCCACTTCACACTCACATTAATCAGTTAATACATTCCCCAATTTGAATACTACTCATATTCACACCTTCCAGTAATTCATAACTATTTTCATATTTTTACCCATAATTCCTCATTCCCATTTTCCTCACCAAACTTTGTAACCTTCTATCTTGGCCATTCCTGCTCCGATTCCCATCGTCCCAACTTTAATGGATTCCCCCAATTCCCACCATTTCATTTGTGTATCCCCTTTCCTCTTCCCATGATTCAAAAATTACCCACAATTCCACTTTATCAGTTTTTCCCCTCTATCTTTGCCATTCTTCATCCGATTCTGACCATTCCAACTTTAATCAATTCCCCCAATGCCCGCCACTCCATTTTTACCCACAATTCAAAAATTACCCATAATTCCACTTTTTCAGTTTTTCTCTTCTATCTTTGCCATTCTTCATCCGATTCTGACCGTTCCAACTTTCATCAAATCCCCCGATGCCCGCCACTCCATTTTTACCCACAATTTAAAAATTACCCATAATTCCACTTTTTCAGTTTTTCCCTTCTATCTTTGCCATTCTTCATCCAATTCTGACCGTTCCAACTTTAATCAATTCCCCTGATGCCCGCCACTCCATTTTTACCCACAATTCAAAAATTACCCATAATTCCACTTTTTCAGTTTTTCCCTTCTATCTTTGCCATTCTTCATCCGATTCTGACCGTTCCAACTTTCATCAATTCCCCCGATGCCCGCCACTCCATTTTTACCCACAATTCAAAAATTACCCATAATTCCACTTTTTCAGTTTTTCCCTTCTATCTTTGCCGTTCTTCATCCGATTGCGACCGTTCCAACTTTAAACAATTCCCCCAATTCCCGCCATTCCATGATGTATCTATTTTCTTCTTACGTAATTTCAAAAATTACCCATAATTCCACTTTTTCAGTTTTTCCCTTCTATCTTTGCCATTCTTCATCCGATTCTGACCGTTCCAACTTTCATCAATTCCCCCGATGCCCGCCACTCCATTTTTACCCACAATTCAAAAATTACCCATAATTCCACTTTTTCAGTTTTTCCCTTCTATCTTTGCCATTCTTCATCCAATTGCGACCGTTCCAACTTGAATCAATTCCCCCAATTCCCGCCATTACATGGTGGTATCTATTTTCTTCTTACCTGAATTAAAAAATTACCCACAATTCCACTTTTTCAGTTTTTCCCTTCTATCTTTTCCATTCTTCATCCGATTGTGACCGTTCCAACATTAATCAATTCCCCTGATGCCCGCCACTCCATTTTTACCCACAATTCAAAAATTACCCATAATTCCACTTTTTCAGTTTTTCCCTTCTATCTTTGCCATTCTTCATCCGATTCTGACCGTTCCAACTTTCATCAATTCCCCCGATGCCCGCCACTCCATTTTTACCCACAATTCAAAAATTACCCATAATTCCACTTTTTCAGTTTTTCCCTTCTATCTTTGCCATTCTTCATCCGATTCTGACCGTTCCAACTTTAATCCATTCTCCCAATGCCCGCCACTCCATTTTTACTCACAATTCAAAAATTTCCCACAATTCCACTTTTTCAGTTTTTCCCTTCTACCTTTGCCATTCTTCATCCGATTGCGACCGTTCCAAGTTTAATCGATTCATCCAATTCCCCCCATTCAATGGTAGTTTGAATTTTCTTCTTTCCAGAGTTCAAAAATTACCCACAATTCCACTTTTTCAGTTTATCACTTCTATCTATGTCATTCTTCATCCGATTCGGACCGTTCCAACTTTAATCAATTCCCCCAATTCCCACCATTCCACATCATTCAACACCTTTGCCTTCAGAGGTTACACCTTCACACGCAATTTCTTCAGAAATTGCAAATATTCTAGTTGTGTGAAGGTGGAACCTTCACACATATGTTATTGTGCTCGGCCATTTTCTTTATTATTATTATTATTATTATTGTGTGAAGGTGGAACCTTCACACATATGTTATTGTGCTCGGCCATTTTCTTTATTATTATTATTATTATTATTCTTATTCTGCCTGTTTTTCGACGGATTTCAGCTCATTCCCAGTTTATCCGATTCACACCGTTCCAATTTCACATTATTCCAGTAAAGCGCCCGAAGGGCGTTTCCATTTTTGGAATTCCAAGTATTCACAGTTTTCCCAGAATTCCCGGTTTTCCACCCCAAAAAGTCCCATTGACTAACATTGGGTCATATTTTGTTTCATTATTACAGCTCTCCCTTTTCATATTTTCAATATTTAACTTATTCATCTCGTTATAGGGATCCTTCCTATCATTCCAGTAATTAATACATTCCAATATTTTCCCATAATTCCATATTTTTCATCCTTCAAATATTCATAATTCATTTCCAATGGGAGGGCTTCCCATTCATTCCCAATGGGAGATTAAACATTTCACATTTTGAGCTTTCCTATTTCATATTCATAACATTTAACTCATACATTTCGCCTGTTGGCTCATTCCCACTATTGTAACAATTAATAATTTTCAATATTTTCCCATAATTACATATTATTCATGTATAACAACTCATAATTCATTCCCAGTGGCGGACTTAACATTTTTTATTTAAAGCTTCTCCACTTCACACTCACATTAATCAGTTAATACATTCCCCAATTTGAATACTACTCATATTCACACCTTCCAGTAATTCATAACTATTTTCATATTTTTACCCATAATTCCTCATTCCCATTTTCCTCATCCAAAACTTTGTAACCTTCTATCTTGGCCATTCCTGCTCCGATTCCCACCGTTCCAACTTTAATGGATTCCCCCAATTCCCACCATTTCATTTGTGTATCCCCTTTCCTCTTCCCATGATTCAAAAATTACCCACAATTCCACTTTATCAGTTTTTCCCCTCTATCTTTTCCATTCTTTATCCGATTCTGACCATTCCAACTTTAATCAATTCCCCCAATGCCCGCCACTCCATTTTTACCCACAATTCAAAAATTACCCATAATTCCACTTTTTCAGTTTTTCCCTTCTATCTTTGCCATTCTTCATCCGATTCTGACCGTTCCAACTTTCATCAATTCCCCCGATGCCCGCCACTCCATTTTTACCCACAATTCAAAAATTACCCATAATTCCACTTTTTCAGTTTTTCCCTTCTATCTTTGCCATTCTTCATCCAATTGCGACCGTTCCAACTTGAATCAATTCCCCCAATTCCCGCCATTACATGGTGGTATCTATTTTCTTCTTACCTGAATTAAAAAATTACCCACAATTCCACTTTTTCAGTTTTTCCCTTCTATCTTTTCCATTCTTCATCCGATTGTGACCGTTCCAACATTAATCAATTCCCCTGATGCCCGCCACTCCATTTTTACCCACAATTCAAAAATTACCCATAATTCCACTTTTTCAGTTTTTCCCTTCTATCTTTGCCATTCTTCATCCGATTCTGACCGTTCCAACTTTCATCAATTCCCCCGATGCCCGCCACTCCATTTTTACCCACAATTCAAAAATTACCCATAATTCCACTTTTTCAGTTTTTCCCTTCTATCTTTGCCATTCTTCATCCGATTCTGACCGTTCCAACTTTAATCAATTCCCCCAATGCCCGCCACTCCATTTTTACCCACAATTCAAAAATTACCCATAATTCCACTTTTTCAGTTTTTCCCTTCTATCTTCACCATTCTTCATCCGATTTTTACCGTTCTAACTTTAATCCATTCTCCCAATGCCCGCCACTCCATTTTTACTCACAATTCAAAAATTTCCCACAATTCCACTTTTTCAGTTTTTCCCTTCTACCTTTGCCATTCTTCATCCGATTGCGACCGTTCCAAGTTTAATCGATTCATCCAATTCCCCCCATTCAATGGTAGTTTGAATTTTCTTCTTTCCAGAGTTCAAAAATTACCCACAATTCCACTTTTTCAGTTTATCACTTCTATCTTTGTCATTCTTCATCCGATTCGGACCGTTCCAACTTTAATCAATTCCCCCAATTCCCACCATTCCACATCATTCAACACCTTTGCCTTCAGAGGTTACACCTTCACACGCAATTTCTTCAGAAATTGCAAATATTCTAGTTATTATTATTATTCTACTTCTGCCTGTTTTTCGACGGATTTCAGCTCATTCCCAGTTTATCCGATTTACACCGTTCCAATTTCACATTATTCCAGTTAAGCGCCCGAAGGGCGTTTCCATTTTTGGAATTCCAAGTATTCACAGTTTTCCCAGAATTCCCGGTTTTCCACCCCAAAAAGGCCCATTGACTTACATTGGGTCATTTTTTGTTTCATTATTACAGCTTTCCCTTTTCATATTTTCAATATTTAACTCATTCAACTCGTTTTAGGGATCCTTCCCATCATTCCAGTAATTGATACATTCCAATATTTTCCCATAATTCCATATTTTTCATCCTTCAAATATTCATAATTCATTTCCAATGGGAGGGCTTCCCATTCATTCTCAATGGGAGATTAAACATTTTACATTTTGAGCTTTCCTATTTCATATTCATAACATTTATCTCATACATTTCGCCTTATGGCTCATTCCCACCATTGTAACAGATAATAATTATTAATATTTTTCCATAATTCAATATTTTTCATTTATAACAATTCCTAATTCATTCCCAGTGGTGGATTTAACATTTTTTACTTGAAGCTTCTCTACTTCACACTCACATTAATCAGTCAATACATTCCCCAATATCAATACTACTCATATTCACACCTTCCAGTAATTCACAACTATTTTCATATTTTTACCCATAATTCCTCATTCCCATTTTCCTCACCAAACTTTGTAACCTTCTATCTTGGCCATTCCTGCTCCGATTCCCACCGTTCCAACTTTAATCGATTCCCCTAATGCCCGCCATTCCATTCGTGTATCCATTTACCTCTTCCCAAAATTAAAAATTTTCCCACAATTCCACACACTGTACCTTTGATGAACCAATTCATTTTCAATGAGGTCATTCATTGTGTGGGCGTTCGAGCCTTCGGTGACTACTGTTTAGGTAGACAAAGTACTCCATTTCCCATGGGGTCGTCAAGCGGCCAGCTTGGACACTTGCCCACATACACTAAGACGCCATTTCCCATCAACCCTCAGGGGCGGCCATCTTGGATATCTGATCAGACAGCTCATGAGCGCTCAGCCCAACTTCCACCCAGTATGGCGGCCATCTTGGTTTACTCAGAACAATAAAAACAACACTCTCCTTATGTTGAACATCAAAACTATTAAATATAATGCCCCAAAATTCAAAATTTGAACTTTAAGTGTACTTTTTTCTTACTTTTTGAAATTTTGTGATATTTTACAAAATTTGAAAAATTATTGTTTTTTCACTTTAATGACTATAGGTGTTTGTCCGATTCAGGCCGATTCAGCGTTTAACCATTCATCTTGACCCTTCCTATTAACTCAAAGTGTCATTTACCCACAATGCATCTGTTTTGCGTAAGTTATAGCCCCCTAAAACTCGCGAAAAATCAGATTTTTTATGTTTCCTCTTGTGATATCTCCATTTGCGTCCGACATATACTTATTGTTTCAGTTTTAGGTGTTTCCCATCATGGGTTAGATTGCCAAGAACACCCCCGCACCAACAATTTATAGTTTTTCCCATTTTTTTACCCATTATTCCTCAGTTAATTGTTCTCGCCAAAACATTGTAACCTTCTGTCTTTGCCATTCTTCATCCGATTCCCACCATTCCAACTTTATATGATTCCATTCATCCCCACCAATTCATTGGTGTATTCATTTACCTCTTACCAGGAATCAAAATTTACCCACAATTCCACACACTGTACCTTTAATGAACCAATTCATTTTCAATGAGGTCATTCATTGTGTGGGCGTTTGGCCTTTGGTGACTACTGTTGAGGTAGTCAAAGTACTCCATTTCCCATGGGGTCGTCAAGCGGCCATCTTGGACACTTGCCCACATACACTGAGACTCCATTTCCCATCAACCCTCAGGGGCGGCCATCTTGGATATCTGATCAGACAGCTCATGAGCGCTCAGCCCAACTTCCACCCAAGATGGCGGCCATCTTGGTTAACTCAGAACAATAAAAACAACACTCTCCTAATGTTGAACATCCAAACTATTAAATATAATCCCCCAAAATTCAGAATTTGAACTTTAAGTGTACTTTTTTCTCACTTTTTGAAATTTTGTGATGTTTTACAAAATTCAAAAAACTTGTTTTTTTTTTACTTTAATGACTACAGGTGTTTGTCCGATTCAGTCTGACTCAGCGTTTAACCGTTCATCTTGACGCTGCCTATGACCTCAGAGTGTCATTTACCCACAATGCATCTGTTTTGCATAAGTAATAGCCCCCTAAAACTCGCGAAAAATCTGATTTTTGATGTTTCCTCTTGTGATATCTCCATTTGCGTCCGACATATACTTATTGTTTCAATTTTAGGTGTTTCCCATCATGGGTTAGATTGCCAAGAACACCCCCGCACCTACAGTTTATAGTTTTTCCCATTTTTTTACCCATAATTCCTCAGTTAATTGTTCTCGCCAAAACATTGTAACCTTCTGTCTTTGCCATTCTTCATTCGATTCCCACCGTTCCAACTTTATATGATTACATTCATCCCCGCCAATTAATTGGTGTATTCATTTACCTCTTACCAGTATTCAAAGTTTTACCACAATTCCACACACTGTACCTTTAATGAACCAATTCATTTTCAATGAGGTCATTCATTGTGTGGGCGTTTGGTCTTTGGTGACTACTGTTGAGGTAGTCAAAGTACTCCATTTCCCATGGGGTCGTCAAGCGGCCATCTTGGACACTTGAACACATACACTGAGACTCAATTTCCCATCAACCCTCAGGGGCGGCCATCTTGGATATCTGATCAGACATCTCATGAGCGCTCAGCCCAACTTCCACCCAGGATGGCGGCCATCTTGGTTAACTCAGTACAATAAAAACAACACTCTCCTAATGTTGAACATCCAAACTATTTAATATAATCCCCCCAAATTCAGAATTTGAACTTTAAGTGTACTTTTTTATTACTTTTTGAAATTTTGTGATATTTTACAAAATTATAAAAATTGTTGTTTTTTTTATTTAATGACTACAGGTGTTTGTCCGATTCAGTCCGACTCAGCATTTAACCGTTCACCTTGACCCTGCCTATGACCTCAGAGTGTCATTTACCCACAATGCATCTGTTTTGCATAAGTAATAGCCCCCTAAAACTCGCGAAAAATCAGATTTTTAATGTTTCCTCTTGTGATATCTCCATTTGCGTCCGACCTATACTTATCATTCCAACTTTAGGTGTTTCCCATTCTGGGTTAGATTGCCAAGAACACCCCCGCACCAACAATTTATAGTTTTTCCCATTTTTTACCCATAATTCCTCAGTTAATTGTTCTCGCCAAAACATTTTAACCTTCTGTCTTTGCCATTCTTCATCCGATTCCCACCGTTCCAACTTTATATGATTCCATTCATCCCCGCCAATTCATTGGTGTATTCATTTACCTCTTACCAGAATTCAAAGATTTACCACAATTCCACACACTGTACCTTTAATGAACCAATTCATTTTCAATGCGGTCATTCATTGTGTGGGCGTTTGGCCTTCGGTGACTACTGTTCAGGTAGACAAAGTACTCCATTTCCCATGGGGTCGTCAAGCGGCCATCTTGGACACTTGCCCACATACACTGAGACTCCATTTCCCATCAACCCTCAGGGGCGGCCATCTTGGATATCTGATCAGACATCTCATGAGCGCTCAGCCCAACTTCCACCCAGGATGGCGGCCATCTTGGTTAACTCAGAACAATAAAAACAACACTCTCCTAATGTTGAACATCCAAACTATTAAATATAATCCCCCAAAATTCAGAATTTGAACTTTAAGTGTACTTTTTTCTCACTTTTTGAAATTTTGTGATATTTAACTGAATTCATAAAATTTTTGTTTTTTTCTCTTTAATGACTACAGGTGTTTGTCCGATTCAGGCCAATTCAGCGTTTAACCGTTCATCTTGACCCTGCCTATGACCTCAGAGTGTCATTTACCCACAATGCATCTGTTTTGCGTAAGTTATAGCCCCCTAAAACTCGCGAAAAATCTGATTTTTTATGTTTCCTCTTGTGATATCTCCATTTGCGTCCGACATATACTTATTGTTTCAATTTTAGGTGTTTCCCATCATGGGTTAGATTGCCAAGAACACCCCCGCACCAACAATTTATAGTTTTTCCCATTTTTTTACCCATAATTCCTCAGTTAATTGTTCTCGCCAAAACATTGTAACCTTCTGTCTTTGCCATTCTTCATCCGATTCCCACCGTTCTAACTTTATATGATTCCATTCATCCCCGCCAATTCATTGGTGTACTCGTTTACCTCTTACCAGAATTCAAAGTTGCACCACAATTCCACACACTGTACCTTTAATGAACCAATTCATTTTCAATGAGGTCATTCATTGTGTGGGCGTTTGGCCTTTGGTGACTACTGTTGAGGTAGTCAAAGTACTCCATTTCCCATGGGGTCGTCAGGTGGCCATCTTGGACACTTGCCCACATACACTGAGACTCCATTTCCCATCAAACCTCAGGGGTGGCCATCTTGGATATCTGATCCGATATCTTCATCCGATTCCTACCGTTCCAACTTTAAACAATTCCCCTGAGTCCTGCCATTTCATGGTGATATCCTTTTTCTTTTTCCCAGAATTCAAAAACTACCCACAATCCCACTTTCAGTTTTTCCCTTGTATCTTTGTCATTCTTGCTGCGATTTCCACTGTTCCAACTTTAATCGATTCCCCCAATGCCCGCCCATCCATTTTTACCCACAATTCAAAAATGACCCACAATTCCGTTTTTTCAGTTTTTCCCTTATATCTTTGCCATTCTTCATCCGATTCCGACCATTCTAACTTTAATCGATTCCCCCAAGTCCCGCCATTCCATGGTGGTATCCGCTTTCTTCCCAGAATTCAAAAATTACCCACAATTCCACTTTTTTCAGTTTTTCCCTTATATCTTTGCCATTCTTCATCCAATTCCGACCGTTCCAACTTTATTCAATTCCCCCAACGCCCGCCAATGCATTTTTACGTACAATTCAAAAATTACCCACAATTCCACTTTTTCAGTTTTTTCCTTATATCTTTGCCATTCTTCACTCGATTCCGACCATTCCAACTTTAATCGATTCCTCGAAGTCCCACCATTCCACGGTGGTATCCGCTTTCTTCCCAGAGTTCAAAAATTACCCACAATTCCACTTTTTCAGTTTTTCCCTTGTATTTTAGCCATTCCTGCTGCGATTTCCTTCGTTCCAACTTTAATCGATTCCCCCAATGCCCGCTAATGCATTTTTACCCACAATTCAAAAAT
Organism: Hippichthys cyanospilos; assembly: GCF_059441005.1. Taxonomy (NCBI): domain Eukaryota; kingdom Metazoa; phylum Chordata; class Actinopteri; order Syngnathiformes; family Syngnathidae; genus Hippichthys; species Hippichthys cyanospilos. Next base: position 22,868,791 of record NC_142378.1, read on the forward strand.
TACCCACAATTCCACTTTTTCAGTTTTTTCCTTTTATCTTTGCCATTCTTCACTCGATTCCGACCATTCCAACTTTAATCGATTCCTCGAAGTCCCACCATTCCACGGTGGTTTCCGCTTTCTTCCCAGAGTTCAAAAATTACCCACAATTCCACTTTTTCAGTTTTTCCCTTGTAACTTTGCCATTCCTGCTGCGATTTCCACCGTTCCAACTTTAATCGTTTCTCCCAATGCCCACCCATCCATTTTTACCCACATTTCAAAAATTACCCACAATTCCACTATTTCTGTTTTTCCCTTATATCTTTGCCATTCTTCATCCAATTCCGACCGTTCCAACTTTAATCAATTCCCCCAATGCCCGCCAAAGCATTTTTACCCACAATTCAAAAATTACCCACAATTCCACTTCTTTCAGTTTTTCCCCTATATCTTTGCCATTCTTCATCCGATTCCTACCGTTCCAACTTTAATCGATTCCCCATATTCCCGCTATTCCATTCGTGTATCCATTTTTCTCTTCCTACAATTCAAGATTTTCCCACAATTCCTCATTTTTCAGTGTTTTCTTGTATCTTCTACATTGTTTGACCTTTTCAAACAATTCCAAATCTGTATCATTCACATGATGTCACAGATTCAAGCACTCAAACTTTCAACATCACTCTAGCGTTCAGCACCGCTACCTTCAAAGGTTACACCTTCACACGCAATTTCTTCAGGAATTGCATATTTTCTAGTTATTATTATTATTCTTATTCTGCCTGTTTTTCGACGGATTTCAGCTCATTCCCAGTTTATCCGATTCACACCGTTCCAATTTCACATTATTCCAGTAAAGCGCCCGAAGGGCGTTTCCATTTTTGGAATTCCAAGTATTCACAGTTTTCCCAGAATTCCCGGTTTTCCACCCCAAAAAGTCCCATTGACTAACATTGGGTCATATTTTGTTTCATTATTACAGCTCTCCCTTTTCATATTTTCAATATTTAACTTATTCTTCTCGTTATAGGGATCCTTCCTATCATTCCAGTAATTAATACATTCCAATATTTTCCCATAATTCCATATTTTTCATCCTTCAAATATTCATAATTCATTTCCAATGGGAGGGCTTCCCATTCATTCCCAATGGGAGATTAAACATTTCACATTTTGAGCTTTCCTATTTCATATTCATAACATTTAACTCATACATTTCGCCTGTTGGCTCATTCCCACTATTGTAACAATTAATAATTTTCAATATTTTCCCATAATTACATATTATTCATGTATAACAACTCATAATTCATTCCCAGTGGCGGACTTAACATTTTTTATTTAAAGCTTCTCCACTTCACACTCACATTAATCAGTTAATACATTCCCCAATTTGAATACTACTCATATTCACACCTTCCAGTAATTCATAACTATTTTCATATTTTTACCCATAATTCCTCATTCCCATTTTCCTCATCCAAAACTTTGTAACCTTCTATCTTGGCCATTCCTGCTCCGATTCCCACCGTTCCAACTTTAATGGATTCCCCCAATTCCCACCATTTCATTTGTGTATCCCCTTTCCTCTTCCCATGATTCAAAAATTACCCACAATTCCACTTTATCAGTTTTTCCCCTCTATCTTTTCCATTCTTTATCCGATTCTGACCATTCCAACTTTAATCAATTCCCCCAATGCCCGCCACTCCATTTTTACCCACAATTCAAAAATTACCCATAATTCCACTTTTTCAGTTTTTCCCTTCTATCTTTGCCATTCTTCATCCGATTCTGACCGTTCCAACTTTCATCAATTCCCCCGATGCCCGCCACTCCATTTTTACCCACAATTCAAAAATTACCCATAATTCCACTTTTTCAGTTTTTCCCTTCTATCTTTGCCATTCTTCATCCAATTGCGACCGTTCCAACTTGAATCAATTCCCCCAATTCCCGCCATTACATGGTGGTATCTATTTTCTTCTTACCTGAATTAAAAAATTACCCACAATTCCACTTTTTCAGTTTTTCCCTTCTATCTTTTCCATTCTTCATCCGATTGTGACCGTTCCAACATTAATCAATTCCCCTGATGCCCGCCACTCCATTTTTACCCACAATTCAAAAATTACCCATAATTCCACTTTTTCAGTTTTTCCCTTCTATCTTTGCCATTCTTCATCCGATTCTGACCGTTCCAACTTTCATCAATTCCCCCGATGCCCGCCACTCCATTTTTACCCACAATTCAAAAATTACCCATAATTCCACTTTTTCAGTTTTTCCCTTCTATCTTTGCCATTCTTCATCCGATTCTGACCGTTCCAACTTTAATCAATTCCCCCAATGCCCGCCACTCCATTTTTACCCACAATTCAAAAATTACCCATAATTCCACTTTTTCAGTTTTTCCCTTCTATCTTCACCATTCTTCATCCGATTTTTACCGTTCTAACTTTAATCCATTCTCCCAATGCCCGCCACTCCATTTTTACTCACAATTCAAAAATTTCCCACAATTCCACTTTTTCAGTTTTTCCCTTCTACCTTTGCCATTCTTCATCCGATTGCGACCGTTCCAAGTTTAATCGATTCATCCAATTCCCCCCATTCAATGGTAGTTTGAATTTTCTTCTTTCCAGAGTTCAAAAATTACCCACAATTCCCCTTTTTCAGTTTATCACTTCTATCTTTGTCATTCTTCATCCGATTCGGACCGTTCCAACTTTTATCAATTCCCCCAATTCCCACCATTCCACATCATTCAACACCTTTGCCTTCAGAGGTTACACCTTCACACGCAATTTCTTCAGAAATTGCAAATATTCTAGTTATTATTATTATTCTACTTCTGCCTGTTTTTCGACGGGTTTCAGCTCATTCCCAGTTTATCCGATTCACACCGTTCCAATTTCACATTATTCCAGTAAAGCGCCCGAAGGGCGTTTCCATTTTTGGAATTCCAAGTATTCACAGTTTTCCCAGAATTCCCGGTTTTCCACCCCAAAAAGTCCCATTGACTAACATTGGGTCATATTTTGTTTCATTATTACAGCTCTCCCTTTTCATATTTTCAATATTTAACTCATTCATCTCGTTATAGGGATCCTTCCTATCATTCCAGTAATTAATACATTCCAATATTTTCCCATAATTCCATATTTTTCATCCTTCAAATATTCATAATTCATTTCCAATGGGAGGGCTTCCCATTCATTCCCAATGGGAGATTAAACATTTCACATTTTGAGCTTTCCTATTTCATATTCATAACATTTAACTCATACATTTCGCCTGTTGGCTCATTCCCACTATTGTAACAATTAATAATTTTCAATATTTTCCCATAATTACATATTTTTCATGTATAACAATTCATAATTCATTCCCAGTGGCGGACTTAACATTTTTTATTTAAAGCTTCTCCACTTCACACTCACATTAATCAGTTAATACATTCCCCAATTTGAATACTACTCATATTCACACCTTCCAGTAATTCATAACTATTTTCATATTTTTACCCATAATTCCTCATTCCCATTTTCCTCATCCAAAACTTTGTAACCTTCTATCTTGGCCATTCCTGCTCCGATTCCCACCGTTCCAACTTTAATGGATTCCCCCAATTCCCACCATTTCATTTGTGTATCCCCTTTCCTCTTCCCATGATTCAAAAATTACCCACAATTCCACTTTATCAGTTTTTCCCCTCTATCTTTTCCATTCTTTATCCGATTCTGACCATTCCAACTTTAATCAATTCCCCCAATGCCCGCCACTCCATTTTTACCCACAATTCAAAAATTACCCATAATTCCACTTTTTCAGTTTTTCCCTTCTATCTTTGCCATTCTTCATCCGATTCTGACCGTTCCAACTTTCATCAATTCCCCCGATGCCCGCCACTCCATTTTTACCCACAATTCAAAAATTACCCATAATTCCACTTTTTCAGTTTTTCCCTTCTATCTTTGCCATTCTTCATCCAATTGCGACCGTTCCAACTTGAATCAATTCCCCCAATTCCCGCCATTACATGGTGGTATCTATTTTCTTCTTACCTGAATTAAAAAATTACCCACAATTCCACTTTTTCAGTTTTTCCCTTCTATCTTTTCCATTCTTCATCCGATTGTGACCGTTCCAACATTAATCAATTCCCCTGATGCCCGCCACTCCATTTTTACCCACAATTCAAAAATTACCCATAATTCCACTTTTTCAGTTTTTCCCTTCTATCTTTGCCATTCTTCATCCGATTCTGACCGTTCCAACTTTCATCAATTCCCCCGATGCCCGCCACTCCATTTTTACCCACAATTCAAAAATTACCCATAATTCCACTTTTTCAGTTTTTCCCTTCTATCTTTGCCATTCTTCATCCGATTCTGACCGTTCCAACTTTAATCAATTCCCCCAATGCCCGCCACTCCATTTTTACCCACAATTCAAAAATTACCCATAATTCCACTTTTTCAGTTTTTCCCTTCTATCTTCACCATTCTTCATCCGATTTTTACCGTTCTAACTTTAATCCATTCTCCCAATGCCCGCCACTCCATTTTTACTCACAATTCAAAAATTTCCCACAATTCCACTTTTTCAGTTTTTCCCTTCTACCTTTGCCATTCTTCATCCGATTGCGACCGTTCCAAGTTTAATCGATTCATCCAATTCCCCCCATTCAATGGTAGTTTGAATTTTCTTCTTTCCAGAGTTCAAAAATTACCCACAATTCCACTTTTTCAGTTTATCACTTCTATCTTTGTCATTCTTCATCCGATTCGGACCGTTCTAACTTTAATCAATTCCCCCAATTCCCACCATTCCACATCATTCAACACCTTTGCCTTCAGAGGTTACACCTTCACACGCAATTTCTTCAGAAATTGCAAATATTCTAGTTATTGTGTGAAGGTGGAACCTTCACACATATGTTATTCTACCGCTTTATTATTATTATTATTATTATTATTATTATTCCGCCCTGTTTTTCGGCACGTTTCAACTCATTCCCAGTTTATTTAATTCACCCCGTTCCACTTTCATGTTATTCCACTTATTCGGGAATGAGGGGTTTCCATTTTTCACATTCCAAATATTCACAGTTTTCCCAGAATTCCCGGTTTTCCACCCCAAAAAGTTCCATTGACTTACATTGGGTCATTTTTCGTTTCATTATTACAGCTTTCCTTTTTAATATTTTCAATATTTAACTCATACATCTCGTCTTAGGGATCCTTCCCGTCATTCCAGTAATTAATACATTTCAATATTTTCCCATAATTCCATATTTTTCCATCTTTAAATATCCATAATTCATTTCCAATGGGAGGGCTTCCCATTCATTCCCAATGGGAGATTGAACATTTCACATTTTGAGCTTTCCTTTTTCATATTCATAACATTTAACTCATTCATTCTGCCTTATGGCTCATTCCCATCATTCCTAGAGTTCATAATTATTCATATTTTCCCATAATTCCATATTTTTCACCTATTACAATTCATAATTCATTCCCAATGGCCGATTTAACATTTCTTATTTGAAGCTTCCCAATACCACATTTAAATCATTCAGCTAATGCATTTCACATTGTCATCATTATACATTATAACACATTCCAGTATTTCATAAATATATTAAAAATATTACCCATAATTCCTCATTCCCATTTTATTCAACAAAACTTTGTAACGTTCTATCTCGGCCATTCCTGCTCCGATTCCCACCGTTCCAACTTTAATCGATTCCACTGATGCCCGCCATTCCATTCGTGTATCCATTTACCTCTTCTCAAAATTAAAAATTTTGTCACAATTCCACACACTGTACCTTTAATAAACCAATTCATTTTCAATGAGGTCATTCATTGTGTGGGCGTTTCGCCTTCGGTGACTGCTGGTTAGGAAGACAAAGTACTCCGTTTCCCAAGGGGTCGTCAAGCGGCCATCTTGGACACTTGCCCACATACACTGAGACTCCATTTCCCATCAACCCTCAGGGGCGGCCATCTTGGATATCTGATCAGACATCTCTTGAGCGCTCAGCCCAACTTCCACCCAGGATGGCGGCCATCTTGGTTAACTCAGAACAATAAAAACAACACTCTCCTAATGTTGAACATCCAAACTAATAATTATAATCCCCCAAAATTCAGAATTTGAACTTTAAGTGTACTTTTTTCTTACTTTTTGAAATTTTGTGATATTTTACAAAATTCAAAAAATTGTTGGTTTTTTCACTTTAATGACTACAGGTGTTTGTCCGATTCAGTTTGACTCAGCGTTTAACCGTTCATCTTGACCCTGCCTATGACCTCAGGGTGTCATTTACCCACAATGCATCTGTTTTGCATAAGTAGTAGCCCCCTAAAACTCGCGAAAAATGCAATTTTTTTTGTTTCCTCTTGTGATATCTCCATTTGCGTCCGACCTATACTTATCATTCCAACTTTAGGTGTTTCCCATTCTGGGTTAGATTGCCAAGAACACCCCCGCACCAACAATTTATAGTTTTTCCCATTTTTTACCCATAATTCCTCAGTTAATTGTTCTCGCCAAAACATTTTAACCTTCTGTCTTTGCCATTCTTCATCCGATTCCCACCGTTCCAACTTTATATGATTCCATTCATCCCCGCCAATTCATTGGTGTATTCATTTACCTCTTACCAGAATTCAAAGATTTACCACAATTCCACACACTGTACCTTTAATGAACCAATTCATTTTCAATGCGGTCATTCATTGTGTGGGCGTTTGGCCTTCGGTGACTACTGTTCAGGTAGACAAAGTACTCCATTTCCCATGGGGTCGTCAAGCGGCCATCTTGGACACTTGCCCACATACACTGAGACTCCATTTCCCATCAACCCTCAGGGGCGGCCATCTTGGATATCTGATCAGACATCTCATGAGCGCTCAGCCCAACTTCCACCCAGGATGGCGGCCATCTTGGTTAACTCAGAACAATAAAAACAACACTCTCCTAATGTTGAACATCCAAACTATTAAATATAATCCCCCAAAATTCAGAATTTGAACTTTAAGTGTACTTTTTTCTCACTTTTTGAAATTTTGTGATATTTTACTAAATTCATAAAATTTTTGTTTTTTTCTCTTTAATGACTACAGGTGTTTGTCCGATTCAGGCCAAGTCAGCGTTTAACCGTTCATCTTGACCCTGCCTATGACCTCAGGGTGTCATTTACCCACAATGCATCTGTTTTGCGTAAGTTATAGCCCCCTAAAACTCGCGAAAAATCTGATTTTTTATGTTTCCTCTTGTGATATCTCCATTTGCGTCCGACATATACTTATTGTTTCAATTTTAGGTGTTTCCCATCATGGGTTAGATTGCCAAGAACACCCCCGCACCAACAATTTATAGTTTTTCCCATTTTTTTACCCATAATTCCTCAGTTAATTGTTCTCGCCAAAACATTGTAACCTTCTGTCTTTGCCATTCTTCATCCGATTCCCACCGTTCCAACTTTATATGATTCCATTCATCCCCGCCAATTCATTGGTGTATTCATTTACCTCTTACCAGAATTCAAAGATTTACCACAATTCCACACACTGTACCTTTAATGAACCAATTCATTTTCAATGCGGTCATTCATTGTGTGGGCGTTTGGCCTTCGGTGACTACTGTTCAGGTAGACAAAGTACTCCATTTCCCATGGGGTCGTCAAGCGGCCATCTTGGACACTTGCCCACATACACTGAGACTCCATTTCCCATCAACCCTCAGGGGCGGCCATCTTGGATATCTGATCAGACATCTCATGAGCGCTCAGCCCAACTTCCACCCAGGATGGCGGCCATCTTGGTTAACTCAGAACAATAAAAACAACACTCTCCTAATGTTGAACATCCAAACTAATAATTATAATCCCCCAAAATTCAGAATTTGAACTTTAAGTGTACTTTTTTCTTACTTTTTGAAATTTTGTGATATTTTACTAAATTCATAAAATTTTTGTTTTTTTCTCTTTAATGACTACAGGTGTTTGTCCGATTCAGGCCAATTCAGCGTTTAACCGTTCATCTTGACCCTGCCTATGACCTCAGAGTGTCATTTACCCACAATGCATCTGTTTTGCGTAAGTTATAGCCCCCTAAAACTCGCGAAAAATCTGATTTTTTATGTTTCCTCTTGTGATATCTCCATTTGCGTCCGACATATACTTATTGTTTCAATTTTAGGTGTTTCCCATCATGGGTTAGATTGCCAAGAACACCCCCGCACCAACAATTTATAGTTTTTCCCATTTTTTTACCCATAATTCCTCAGTTAATTGTTCTCGCCAAAACATTGTAACCTTCTGTCTTTGCCATTCTTCATCCGATTCCCACCGTTCCAACTTTATATGATTCCATTCATCCCCGCCAATTCATTGGTGTATTCATTTACCTCTTACCAGAATTCAAAGATTTACCACAATTCCACACACTGTACCTTTAATGAACCAATTCATTTTCAATGCGGTCATTCATTGTGTGGGCGTTTGGCCTTCGGTGACTACTGTTAAGGTAGACAAAGTACTCCATTTCCCATGGGGTCGTCAAGCGGCCATCTTGGACACTTGCCCACATACACTGAGACTCCATTTCCCATCAACCCTCAGGGGCGGCCATCTTGGATATCTGATCAGACATCTCATGAGCGCTCAGCCCAACTTCCACCCAGGATGGCGGCCATCTTGGTTAACTCAGAACAATAAAAACAACACTCTCCTAATGTTGAACATCCAAACTATTAAATATAATCCCCCAAAATTCAGAATTTGAACTTTAAGTGTACTTTTTTCTCACTTTTTGAAATTTTGTGATATTTTACTAAATTCATAAAATTTTTGTTTTTTTCTCTTTAATGACTACAGGTGTTTGTCCGATTCAGGCCAAGTCAGCGTTTAACCGTTCATCTTGACCCTGCCTATGACCTCAGAGTGTCATTTACCCACAATGCATCTGTTTTGCGTAAGTTATAGCCCCCTAAAACTCGCGAAAAATCTGATTTTTTATGTTTCCTCTTGTGATATCTCCATTTGCGTCCGACATATACTTATTGTTTCAATTTTAGGTGTTTCCCATCATGGGTTAGATTGCCAAGAACACCCCCGCACCAACAATTTATAGTTTTTCCCATTTTTTTACCCATAATTCCTCAGTTAATTGTTCTCGCCAAAACATTGTAACCTTCTGTCTTTGCCATTCTTCATCCGATTCCCACCGTTCCAACTTTATATGATTCCATTCATCCCCGCCAATTCATTGGTGTATTCATTTACCTCTTACCAGAATTCAAAGATTTACCACAATTCCACACACTGTACCTTTAATGAACCAATTCATTTTCAATGCGGTCATTCATTGTGTGGGCGTTTGGCCTTCGGTGACTACTGTTAAGGTAGACAAAGTACTCCATTTCCCATGGGGTCGTCAAGCGGCCATCTTGGACACTTGCCCACATACACTGAGACTCCATTTCCCATCAACCCTCAGGGGCGGCCATCTTGGATATCTGATCAGACATCTCATGAGCGCTCAGCCCAACTTCCACCCAAGATGGCGGCCATCTTGGTTAACTCAGAACAATAAAAACAACACTCTCCTAATGTTGAACATCCAAACTATTAAATATAATCCCCCAAAATTCAGAATTTGAACTTTAAGTGTACTTTTTTCTCACTTTTTGAAATTTTGTGATATTTTACTAAATTCATAAAATTTTTGTTTTTTTCTCTTTAATGACTACAGGTGTTTGTCCGATTCAGGCCAATTCAGCGTTTAACCGTTCATCTTGACCCTGCCTATGACCTCAGAGTGTCATTTACCCACAATGCATCTGTTTTGCGTAAGTTATAGCCCCCTAAAACTCGCGAAAAATCTGATTTTTTATGTTTCCTCTTGTGATATCTCCATTTGCGTCCGACATATACTTATTGTTTCAATTTTAGGTGTTTCCCATCATGGGTTAGATTGCCAAGAACACCCCCGCACCAACAATTTATAGTTTTTCCCATTTTTTTACCCATAATTCCTCAGTTAATTGTTCTCGCCAAAACATTGTAACCTTCTGTCTTTGCCATTCTTCATCCGATTCCCACCGTTCTAACTTTATATGATTCCATTCATCCCCGCCAATTCATTGGTGTACTCGTTTACCTCTTACCAGAATTCAAAGTTGCACCACAATTCCACACACTGTACCTTTAATGAACCAATTCATTTTCAATGAGGTCATTCATTGTGTGGGCGTTTGGCCTTTGGTGACTACTGTTGAGGTAGTCAAAGTACTCCATTTCCCATGGGGTCGTCAGGTGGCCATCTTGGACACTTGCTCACATACACTGAGACTCCATTTCCCATCAAACCTCAGGGGTGGCCATCTTGGATATCTGATCCGATATCTTCATCCGATTCCTACCGTTCCAACTTTAAACGATTCCCCTGAGTCCTGCCATTTCATGGTGATATCCTTTTTCTTTTTCCCAGAATTCAAAAACTACCCACAATCCCACTTTCAGTTTTTCCCTTGTATCTTTGTCATTCTTGCTGCGATTTCCACTGTTCCAACTTTAATCGATTCCCCCAATGCCCGCCCATCCATTTTTACCCACAATTCAAAAATGACCCACAATTCCGTTTTTTCAGTTTTTCCCTTATATCTTTGCCATTCTTCATCCGATTCCGACCATTCTAACTTTAATCGATTCCCCCAAGTCCCGCCATTCCATGGTGGTATCCGCTTTCTTCCCAGAATTCAAAAATTACCCACAATTCCACTTTTTTCAGTTTTTCCCTTATATCTTTGCCATTCTTCATCCAATTCTGACCGTTCCAACTTTATTCAATTCCCCCAACGCCCGCCAATGCATTTTTACGTACAATTCAAAAATTACCCACAATTCCACTTTTTCAGTTTTTTCCTTATATCTTTGCCATTCTTCACTCGATTCCGACCATTCCAACTTTAATCGATTCCTCGAAGTCCCACCATCCCACGGTGGTATCCGCTTTCTTCCCAGAGTTCAAAAATTACCCACAATTCCACTTTTTCAGTTTTTCCCTTGTATTTTAGCCATTCCTGCTGCGATTTCCTTCGTTCCAACTTTAATCGATTCCCCCAATGCCCGCTAATGCATTTTTACCCACAATTCAAAAATTACCCACAATTCCACTTTTTCAGTTTTTTCCTTTTATCTTTGCCATTCTTCACTCGATTCCGACCATTCCAACTTTAATCGATTCCTCGAAGTCCCACCATTCCACGGTGGTTTCCGCTTTCTTCCCAGAGTTCAAAAATTACCCACAATTCCACTTTTTCAGTTTTTCCCTTGTAACTTTGCCATTCCTGCTGCGATTTCCACCGTTCCAACTTTAATCGTTTCTCCCAATGCCCACCCATCCATTTTTACCCACATTTCAAAAATTACCCACAATTCCACTATTTCTGTTTTTCCCTTATATCTTTGCCATTCTTCATCCAATTCCGACCGTTCCAACTTTAATCAATTCCCCCAATGCCCGCCAAAGCATTTTTACCCACAATTCAAAAATTACCCACAATTCCACTTCTTTCAGTTTTTCCCCTATATCTTTGCCATTCTTCATCCGATTCCTACCGTTCCAACTTTAATCGATTCCCCATATTCCCGCTATTCCATTCGTGTATCCATTTTTCTCTTCCTACAATTCAAGATTTTCCCACAATTCCTCATTTTTCAGTGTTTTCTTGTATCTTCTACATTGTTTGACCTTTTCAAACAATTCCAAATCTGTATCATTCACATGATGTCACAGATTCAAGCACTCAAACTTTCAACATCACTCTAGCGTTCAGCACCGCTACCTTCAAAGGTTACACCTTCACACGCAATTTCTTCAGGAATTGCATATTTTCTAGTTATTATTATTCTTATTCTGCCTGTTTTTCGACGGATTTCAGCTCATTCCCAGTTTATCCGATTCACACCGTTCCAATTTGACACTATTCCAGTTAAGCGCCCGAAGGGCGTTTCCATTTTTGGAATTCCAAGTATTCACAGTTTTCCCAGAATTCCCGGTTTTCCACCCCAAAAAGGCCCATTGACTTACATTGGGTCATTTTTTGTTTCATTATTACAGCTTTCCCTTTTCATATTTTCAATATTTAACTCATTCATCTCGTTTTAGGGATCCTTCCCATCATTCCAGTAATTAATACATTCCAATATTTTCCCATAATTCCATATTTTTCATCCTTCAAATATTCATAATTCATTTCCAATGGGAGGGCTTCCCATTCATTCCCAATGGGAGATTAAACATTTTACATTTTGAGCTTTCCTATTTCATATTCATAACATTTATCTCATACATTTCGCCTTATGGCTCATTCCCACCATTGTAACAGTTAATAATTATTAATATTTTCCCATAATTCAATATTTTTCATTTATAACAATTCATAATTCATTCCCAGTGGTGGATTTAACATTTTTTACTTGAAGCTTCTCCACTTCACACTCACATTAATCAGTCAATACATTCCCCAATATCAATACTACTCATATTCACACCTTCCAGTAATTCATAACTATTTTCATATTTTTACCCATAATTCCTCATTCCCATTTTCCTCACCAAACTTTGTAACCTTCTATCTTGGCCATTCCTGCTCCGATTCCCACCGTTCCAACTTTAATCGATTCCCCCGATGCCCGCCATTTCATTCGTGTATCCATTTACCTCTTCCCAAAAATTAAAAATTTTCCCACAATTCCACACACTGTACCTTTAATGAACCAATTCATTTTCAATGAGGTCATTCATTGTGTGGGCCTTCGGCCTTCAGTGACTACTGTTTAGGTAGACAAAGTACTCCATTTCCCATGGGGTCATCAAGCGGCCATCTTGGACACTTGCCCACATACACTAAGACAGCATTTCCCATCAACCCTCAGGGGCGGCCATCTTGGATATCTGATCAGACAGCTCATGAGCGCTCAGCCCAACTTCCACCCAGTATGGCGGCCATCTTGGTTTACTCAGAACAATAAAAACAACACTCTCCTTATGTTGAACATCAAAACTATTAAATATAATCCCCCAAAATTCAAAATTTGAACTTTAAGTGTACTTTTTTCTTACTTTTTGAAATTTTGTGATACTTTACAAAATTTGAAAAATAATTGTTTTTTCACTTTAATGACTATAGGTGTTTGTCCGATTCAGGCCGATTCAGCGTTTAACCATTCATCTTGACCCTTCCTATGAACTCAAAGTGTCATTTACCCACAATGCATCTGTTTTGCGTAAGTTATAGCCCCCTAAAACTCGCGAAAAATCAGATTTTTTATGTTTCCTCTTGTGATATCTCCATTTGCGTCCGACATATACTTATTGTTTCAATTTTAGGTGTTTCCCATCATGGGTTAGATTGCAAAGAACACCCCCGCACCAACAATTTATAGTTTTTCCCATTATTTTACCCATAATTCCTCAGTTAATTGTTCTCGCCAAAACATTGTAACCTTCTGTCTTTGCCATTCTTCATTCGATTCCCACCGTTCCAACTTTATATGATTCCATTCATCCCCGCCAATTCATTGGTGTATTCGTTTACCTCTTACCAGAATTCAAAGTTGCACCACAATTCCACACACTGTACCTTTAATGAACCAATTCATTTTCAATGAGGTCATTCATTGTGTGGGCGTTCGGCCTTCAGTGACTACTGTTTAGGTAGACAAAGTACTCCATTTCCCATGGGGTCGTCATGTGGCCATCTTGGACACTTGACTACATACACCGAGACTCCATCTCCCATCAGCCCTCAGGGGCGGCCATCTTGGATATCTGATCAGACAGCTCATGAGCGCTCAGCCCAACTTCCACCCAGTATGGCGGCCATCTTGGTTTACTCAGAACAATAAAAACAACGCTCTCCTAATGTTGAACATCCAAACTATTAAATATAATCCCCCAAAATTCAGAATTTGAACTTTAAGTATACTTTTTTCTCACTTTTTGAAATTTTGTGATATTTTACAAAATTCGAAAAATTATTGTTTTTTCACTTTAATGACTACAGGTGTTTGTCCGATTCAGGCCGATTCAGCGTTTAACCCACAGGTGTCGAACTCCAGTCCTCGAGGGCCGGTATGCTACATGTTTTCAAACCATTTCCCTCCAAAACACCTGATTCAAATGATTGGGATCAATTTGAAGCTCCTGCGGCGCTTGCTAATGAGCTAATCATTTGAATCAGGTGCGTTGGGGAAAGAAAACCGGAAAACATGCAGGATGCCGGCTCTCCAGGACTGGAGTTTGACACCTATGGTTTAACCATTCATCTTGACAGTGCCTATGACCTCAGAGTGTCATTTACCCACAATGCATCTGTTTTGCATAAGTAATAGCCCCCTAAAACTCGCGAAAAATCTGATTTTTGATGTTTCCTCTTGTGATATCTCCATTTGCGTCCGACCTATACTTACCGTTCCAACTTTAGGTGTTTCCCATTATGGGTTAGTTTGCAAGGAACACCCTCGCACCAACAATTTCAAGTTTTTCCAATTTTTTACCCATAATTCCTCAGTTAATTATTCTTGCCAAAACATTGTAACCTTCTGTCTTCGCCATTCTTCATCCGATTCCCACCGTTCCAACTTTAATTGATTCCATTCATCCCCACCAATTCATTGGTGTATTCATTTACCTCTTGCCAGGAATCAAAAATTACCCACAATTCCACACACTGTACCTTTAATGAACCAATTCATTTTCAATGAGGTCATTCATTGTGTGGGCCTTTGGCCTTCAGTGACTACTGTTTAGGTCGACAAAGTACTCTTTTTCCCATGGGGTCATCAGGTGGCCATCTTGGACACTTGACTACATACACCGAGACTCCATCTCCCATCAACCCTCAGGGGCGGCCATCTTGGCTATCTGATCAGACATCTCATTCAGTTTTTCCCTTCTATCTTTGCCAGTCTTCATCCGATTCCGACCGTTCCAATTTTAATCGATTCCCCCGATTCCCGCCATTCCATTTTTACCCACAATTCAAAAATTACCCACAATTCCACTTTTTCAGTTTTTCCCTTCTATCTTTGCCAGTCTTCATCCGATTCCGACCGTTCCAATTTTAATCAATTCCCCCGAGACCCGCCACTCCATTTTTACCCACAATTCAAAAATTACCCATAATTCCACTTTTTCAGTTTTTCCCTTCTATCTTTGCCATTCTTCATCCGATTGCGACCGTTCCAACTTTAATCAATTCCCCCAATTCTTGCCATTACATGGTGGTATCTATTTTCCTCTTCCCTGAATTCAAAAATTACCCACAATTCCACTTTTTCAGTTTTTCCCTTCTATCTTCACCATTTTTCATCCGATTCTTACCGTTCCAACTTTAATCAACTCCCCCAATGCCCGCCATTCCATTTTTACCCATTATTCAAAAATTACCCACAATTCCACTTTTTTACTTTTTCCCTTATACAATAGCCATTCTTCATCCGATTGCAACCGTTCGAAATTTAATCGATTCATCCAATTCCCCCCATTCAATGGTGGTTTGAATTTTCCTCTTTCCACAATTAAAAAATTACCCACAATTCCACTTTTTCAGTTTTTCCCTTCTATCTTTTCCATTCTTCATCCGATTGTGACCGTTCCAACATTAATCAATTCCCCTGATGCCCGCCACTCCATTTTTACCCACAATTCAAAAATTACCCATAATTCCACTTTTTCAGTTTTTCCCTTCTATCTTTGCCATTCTTTATCCGATTCTGACCGTTCCAACTTTCATCAATTCCCCCGATGCCCGCCACTCCATTTTTACCCACAATTAAAAAATTACCCATAATTCCACTTTTTCAGTTTTTCCCTTCTATCTTTGCCATTCTTCATCCGATTCTGACCGTTCCAACTTTAATCAATTCCCCCAATGCCCGCCACTCCATTTTTACCCACAATTCAAAATTACCCATAATTCCACTTTTTCAGTTTTTCCCTTCTATCTTCACCATTCTTCATCCGATTTTTACCGTTCTAACTTTAATCCATTCTCCCAATGCCCGCCACTCCATTTTTACTCACAATTCAAAAATTTTCCACAATTCCACTTTTTCAGTTTTTCCCTTCTACCTTTGCCATTCTTCATCCGATTGCGACCGTTCCAAGTTTAATCGATTCATCCAATTCCCCCCATTCAATGGTAGTTTGAATTTTCTTCTTTCCAGAGTTCAAAAATTACCCACAATTCCACTTTTTTAGTTTATCACTTCTATCTTTGTCATTCTTCATCCGATTCGGACCGTTCCAACTTTAATCAATTCCCCCAATTCCCACCATTCCACATCATTCAACACCTTTGCCTTCAGAGGTTACACCTTCACACGCAATTTCTTCAGAAATTGCAAATATTCTAGTTATTATTCTTATTCTGCCTGTTTTTCGACGAGTTTCAACTCATTCCCAGTTTATCCGATTCACACCATTCCAATTTCATATCATTCCAATTATGCGCCCGAAGGGCGTTTCCATTTTTGTAATTCCAACTATTCATAATTTTCCCACAATTCCCTGTTTTGTACCCCAAAAATGGCCCAATGTTAAGTCTATGGGGTTTCGGCCCATTGACTTACATTGGATTATATTACATTTCATATTTACAGCTTTCTCATTTCATATTTTCAATATTTTGCTCATTCATCTTGCCTTAGGGATCATTCCCATCATTCCAGTGATATACTATTTCCAATATTTTCCCGTAATTCCATATTTTTCATCCTTCAATTATTCATAATTCATTTCCAATGGGAGGGCTTCCCATTCATTCCCAATGGGAGATTAAACATTTTACATTTTCAGCTTTCCTATTTCATATTCATAACATTCAACTCATACATTTCGCCTTATGACTCATTCCCACTATTGTAACAGTTAATAATTTTCAATATTTTCCCATAATTCAATATTTTTCATGTATAACAATTCATAATTCATTTCCAGTGGTGGATTTAACATTTTTTACTCGAAGCTTCTCCACTTCACACTCACATTAATCAGTTAATCACTTACATTGGGTCATTTTTCGTTTCATTATTACAGCTTTCCTTTTTAATATTTTCAATATTTAACTCATACATCTCATCTTAGGGATCCTTCCCGTCATTCCAGTAATTAATACATTTCAATATTTTCCCATAATTCCATATTTTTCCATCTTTAAATATCCATAATTCATTTCCAATGGGAGGGCTTCCCATTCATTCCCAATGGGAGATTGAACATTTCACATTTTGAGCTTTCCTTTTTCATATTCATAACATTTAACTCATTCATTCTGCCTTATGGCTCATTCCCATCATTCCTAGAGTTCATAATTATTCATATTTTCCCATAATTCCATATTTTTCACCTATTACAATTCATAATTCATTCCCAATGGCCGATTTAACATTTCTTATTTGAAGCTTCCCAATACCACATTTAAATCATTCAGCTAATGCATTTCACATTGTCATCATTATACATTATAACACATTCCAGTATTTCATAAATATATTAAAAATTTTACCCATAATTCCTCATTCCCATTTTATTCAACAAAACTTTGTAACGTTCTATCTCGGCCATTCCTGCTCCGATTCCCACCGTTCCAACTTTAATCGATTCCACTGATGCCCGCCATTCCATTCGTGTATCCATTTACCTCTTCCCAAAAATTAAAAATTTTCCCACAATTCCACACACTGTACCTTTAATGAACCAATTCATTTTCAATGAGGTCATTCATTGTGTGGGCGTTTCGCCTTCGGTGACTGCTGGTTAGGAAGACAAAGTACTCCGTTTCCCAAGGGGTCGTCAAGCGGCCATCTTGGACACTTGCCCACATACACTGAGACTCCATTTCCCATCAACCCTGAGGGGCGGCCATCTTGGATATCTGATCAGACATCTCATTCAGTTTTTCCCTTCTATCTTTGCCAGTCTTCATCCGATTCTGACCATTCCAATTTTAATCGATTCCCCCGATTCCCGCCATTCCATTTTTACCCACAATTCAAAAATTACCCACAATTCCACTTTTTCAGTTTTTCCCTTCTATCTTTGCCAGTCTTCATCCGATTCCGACCGTTCCAATTTTAATCAATTCCCCCGAGACCCGCCACTCCATTTTTACCCACAATTCAAAAATTACCCATAATTCCACTTTTTCAGTTTTTCCCTTCTATCTTTGCCATTCTTCATCCGATTGCGACCGTTCCAACTTTAATCAATTCCCCCAATTCTTGCCATTACATGGTGGTATCTATTTTCCTCTTCCCTGAATTCAAAAATTACCCACAATTCCACTTTTTCAGTTTTTCCCTTCTATCTTCACCATTTTTCATCCGATTCTTACCGTTCCAACTTTAATCAACTCCCCCAATGCCCGCCATTCCATTTTTACCCATTATTCAAAAATTACCCACAATTCCACTTTTTTACTTTTTCCCTTATACAATAGCCATTCTTCATCCGATTGCAACCGTTCGAAATTTAATCGATTCATCCAATTCCCCCCATTCAATGGTGGTTTGAATTTTCCTCTTTCCACAATTAAAAAATTACCCACAATTCCACTTTTTCAGTTTTTCCCTTCTATCTTTTCCATTCTTCATCCGATTGTGACCGTTCCAACATTAATCAATTCCCCTGATGCCCGCCACTCCATTTTTACCCACAATTCAAAAATTACCCATAATTCCACTTTTTCAGTTTTTCCCTTCTATCTTTGCCATTCTTTATCCGATTCTGACCGTTCCAACTTTCATCAATTCCCCCGATGCCCGCCACTCCATTTTTACCCACAATTAAAAAATTACCCATAATTCCACTTTTTCAGTTTTTCCCTTCTATCTTTGCCATTCTTCATCCGATTCTGACCGTTCCAACTTTAATCAATTCCCCCAATGCCCGCCACTCCATTTTTACCCACAATTCAAAATTACCCATAATTCCACTTTTTCAGTTTTTCCCTTCTATCTTCACCATTCTTCATCCGATTTTTACCGTTCTAACTTTAATCCATTCTCCCAATGCCCGCCACTCCATTTTTACTCACAATTCAAAAATTTTCCACAATTCCACTTTTTCAGTTTTTCCCTTCTACCTTTGCCATTCTTCATCCGATTGCGACCGTTCCAAGTTTAATCGATTCATCCAATTCCCCCCATTCAATGGTAGTTTGAATTTTCTTCTTTCCAGAGTTCAAAAATTACCCACAATTCCACTTTTTTAGTTTATCACTTCTATCTTTGTCATTCTTCATCCGATTCGGACCGTTCCAACTTTAATCAATTCCCCCAATTCCCACCATTCCACATCATTCAACACCTTTGCCTTCAGAGGTTACACCTTCACACGCAATTTCTTCAGAAATTGCAAATATTCTAGTTATTATTCTTATTCTGCCTGTTTTTCGACGAGTTTCAACTCATTCCCAGTTTATCCGATTCACACCATTCCAATTTCATATCATTCCAATTATGCGCCCGAAGGGCGTTTCCATTTTTGTAATTCCAACTATTCATAATTTTCCCACAATTCCCTGTTTTGTACCCCAAAAATGGCCCAATGTTAAGTCTATGGGGTTTCGGCCCATTGACTTACATTGGATTATATTACATTTCATATTTACAGCTTTCTCATTTCATATTTTCAATATTTTGCTCATTCATCTTGCCTTAGGGATCATTCCCATCATTCCAGTGATATACTATTTCCAATATTTTCCCGTAATTCCATATTTTTCATCCTTCAATTATTCATAATTCATTTCCAATGGGAGGGCTTCCCATTCATTCCCAATGGGAGATTAAACATTTTACATTTTCAGCTTTCCTATTTCATATTCATAACATTCAACTCATACATTTCGCCTTATGACTCATTCCCACTATTGTAACAGTTAATAATTTTCAATATTTTCCCATAATTCAATATTTTTCATGTATAACAATTCATAATTCATTTCCAGTGGTGGATTTAACATTTTTTACTCGAAGCTTCTCCACTTCACACTCACATTAATCAGTTAATCACTTACATTGGGTCATTTTTCGTTTCATTATTACAGCTTTCCTTTTTAATATTTTCAATATTTAACTCATACATCTCATCTTAGGGATCCTTCCCGTCATTCCAGTAATTAATACATTTCAATATTTTCCCATAATTCCATATTTTTCCATCTTTAAATATCCATAATTCATTTCCAATGGGAGGGCTTCCCATTCATTCCCAATGGGAGATTGAACATTTCACATTTTGAGCTTTCCTTTTTCATATTCATAACATTTAACTCATTCATTCTGCCTTATGGCTCATTCCCATCATTCCTAGAGTTCATAATTATTCATATTTTCCCATAATTCCATATTTTTCACCTATTACAATTCATAATTCATTCCCAATGGCCGATTTAACATTTCTTATTTGAAGCTTCCCAATACCACATTTAAATCATTCAGCTAATGCATTTCACATTGTCATCATTATACATTATAACACATTCCAGTATTTCATAAATATATTAAAAATTTTACCCATAATTCCTCATTCCCATTTTATTCAACAAAACTTTGTAACGTTCTATCTCGGCCATTCCTGCTCCGATTCCCACCGTTCCAACTTTAATCGATTCCACTGATGCCCGCCATTCCATTCGTGTATCCATTTACCTCTTCCCAAAAATTAAAAATTTTCCCACAATTCCACACACTGTACCTTTAATGAACCAATTCATTTTCAATGAGGTCATTCATTGTGTGGGCGTTTCGCCTTCGGTGACTGCTGGTTAGGAAGACAAAGTACTCCGTTTCCCAAGGGGTCGTCAAGCGGCCATCTTGGACACTTGCCCACATACACTGAGACTCCATTTCCCATCAACCCTGAGGGGCGGCCATCTTGGATATCTGATCAGACATCTCATTCAGTTTTTCCCTTCTATCTTTGCCAGTCTTCATCCGATTCTGACCATTCCAACTTTAATCAATTCTCCCGATTCCCGCCACTCCATTTTTACCCACAGTTCAAAAATTACCCATAATTCCACTTTTTCAGTTTTTCCCTTCTATCTTTGCCATTCTTCATCCGATTGCGACCGTTCCAACTTTAATCAATTCTCCCGATGCCCACCACTCCATTTTTACCCACAGTTCAAAAATTACCCACAATTCCTTTTTTTCAGTTTTTCCCTTCTATCTTTGCCATTCTTCATCCGATTCTGACAGTTCCAACTTTAATCAATTCTCCCGATGCCCGCCACTCCATTTTTACCCACAGTTCAAAAATTACCCATAATTCCACTTTTTCAGTTTTTCCCTTCTATCTTTGCCATTCTTCATCCGATTGCGACCGTTCCAACTTTAATCAATTCTCCCGATGCCCACCACTCCATTTTTACCCACAATTCAAAAATTACCCACAATTCCTTTTTTTCAGTTTTTCCCTTCTATCTTTGCCATTCTTCATCCGATTGCGACCGTTCCAACTTTAATCAATTCCCCCCAATTCTTGCCATTACATGGTGGTATCTATTTTCCTCTTCCCTGAATTCAAAAATTACCCACAATTCCACTTTTTCAGTTTTTCCCTTCTATCTTCACCATTTTTCATCCGATTCTTACCATTCCAACTTTAATCAACTTCCCCAATGCCCGCCATTCTATTTTTACCCATAATTCAAAAATTACCCACAATTCCACTTTTTTAGTTTTTCCCTTATACAATTGCCATTCTTCATCCGATTGCAACCGTTCCAAGTTTAATCGATTCATCCAATTCCCCCCATTCAATGGTGGTTTGAATTTTCCTCTTTCCAGAGTTCAAAAATTACCCACAATTCCACTTTTTCAGTTTATCACTTCTATCTTTGTCATTCTTCATCAGATTCGGACCGTTCCAACTTTAATCAATTCCCTAAATGCCCGCCACTCCATTTTTTACCCACAATTAAAATATTACCCACAATTCCACTTTTTCAGTTTTTCCCCTCTATCTTTGCTATTCTTTATCCGATTCCAACCGTTACAACTTTAATCGATTCCCCCAATTCCCACCATTCCACATCATTCAACACCTTTGCCGTCAGAGGTTACACCTTCACACGCAATTTCTTCAGAAATTGCAAATATTCTAGTTATTACAGCTTTCCCTTTTCATATTTTCAATATTTAACTCATTCATCTCATTTTAGGGATCCTTCCCATCATTCCAGTAATTTATACATTCCAATATTTTCCCATAATTCCATATTTTTCATCCTTCAAATATTCATAATTCATTTCCAATGGGAGGGCTTTCCATTCATTCCCAATGGGAGATTAAACATTTTACATTTTGAGCTTTCCTATTTCATATTCATAACATTTAACTCATACATTTCGCCTTATGGCTCATTCCCACCATTGTAACAGTTAATAATTATTAATATTTTCCCATAATTCAATATTTTTCATGTATAACAATTCATAATTCATTTCCAGTGGTGGATTTAACATTTTTTACTCGAAGCTTCTCCACTTCACACTCACATTAATCAGTTAATACATTCCCCAATATCAATACTACTCATATTCACACCTTCCAGTGTTTCATAACTATTTTCATATTTTTACCCATAATTCCTTATTCCCATTTTCCTCACCAAAACTTTGTAACCTTCTATCTTGGCCATTCCTGCTCCGATTCCCACCGTTCCAACTTTAATCGATTCCCCTGATGCCCGCCATTTCATTCGGGTATCCATTTACCTCTTCCCAAATTTAAAAATTTTCCCACAATTCCACACACTGTACCTTTAATGAACCAATTCATTTTCAATGAGGTCATTCATTGTGTGGGCGTTCGGCCTTCAGTGACTACTGTTTAGGTAGACAAAGTATTCCATTTCCCATGGGGTCGTCAAGCGGCCATCTTAGACACTTGCCCACATACACTAAGACTCCATTTCCCATCAGCCCTGAGGGGGGGCCATCTTGGATATCTGATCAGACAGCTCATGAGCGCTCAGCCCAACTTCCACCCAGTATGGCCGCCATCTTGGTTTACTCAGAACAATAACAACAACACACTCCTAATGTTGAACATCCAAACTATTAAATATAATCCCCCCAAATTCAGAATTTGAACTTTAAGTGTACTTTTTTATTACTTTTTGAAATTTTGTGATATTTTACAAAATTATAAAAATTGTTGTTTTTTTTTTTATTTAATGACTACAGGTGTTTGTCCGATTCAGTCCGACTCAGCATTTAACCGTTCACCTTGACCCTGCCTATGACCTCAGAGTGTCATTTACCCACAATGCATCTGTTTTGCATAAGTAATAGCCCCCTAAAACTCGCGAAAAATCATATTTTTTGTGTTTCCTCTTGTGATATCTCCATTTGCGTCCGACCTATACTTATCGTTCCAACTTTAGTTGTTTCCCATTATGGGATAGATTTCCAAGAACACCCTCGCACCAAACATTTCAAGTTTTCCCATTTTTTTACCCATAATTCCTCAGTTAACTGTTCTTGCCAAAACATTGTAACCTTCTGTCTTCGCCATTCTTCATCCGATTCCCACCGTTCCAACTTTAAACGATTCCAATTATCCCCGCCAATGCATTGGTGTATTCATTTACCTCTTACCAGGGATCTCAATTTTCCCAATATTCCACGCACTGTACCTTTAATGAACCAATTCATTTTATATGAGGTCATTCATTGTGTTGCCGTTTGGGCTTCGTGGACTACTGTTTAGGTAGACAAAGTACTCCATTTCCCATGGGGTCGTCAGGTGGCCATCTTGGATACTTACCAGCATACACTGAGACTCCATTTCCCATCAGCCCTGAGGGGCGGCCATCTTGGATATCTGATCAGACATCTCATAAGCGCTCAGCCCAACTCCCACCCAGGATGGCGGCCATCTTGGTTAACTCAGAACAATAAAAGCGACTTTTTCCAAATGTTGAACATCCAAATTATTAAATATAACCTCCCAAAATTCAGAATTTGAACTTTAAGTGTACTTATTTCTCACTTTTTGAAATGTTGTGATCTTTTACAAAATTAAAAAAAAAGTTGTTTTTTTCACTTTAATGACTATAGGTGTTTGTCCGATTTAGGCCGATTCAGCGTTTAACCGTTCATCTTGACCCTGCCTATGACCTCAGAGTGTCATTTACCCATAATGCATCTGTTTTGCATAAGTAATAGCCCCCCTAAAACTCGCGAAAAATCTGATTTTTTATGTTTCCTCTTGTGATATCTCCATTAGCGTCCGATCTATACTTATCGTTTCAACTTTAGGTGTTTCCCATTATGGGTAGGAATGCCAAGAACACCCTCGCATGAAAAATGTTCAATTTTTTTCCATTTTTATACCCATAATTCCTTCGTTAATTGTTCTTGCCCAAACTTCGAAACCTTCTGTCTTTGCCATTCTTCATCCGATTCCGACCGTTTGAACTCTAATTGATTCCATTTATCCCCGCCAATTAGATGGCGTATTCATTTACCTCTTACCAGAATTCAAAAATTTCCCTCAATTCCACATACTGTACCTTTAATGAACCAATTCATTTTCAATGAGGTCATTCATTGTGTGGGCGTTTGGCCTTCGTGGACTACTGTTTAGGTAGACAAAGCACTCCATTTCCCATGGGGTCATCAGGTGGCCATCTTGGACACTTGACTACATACACTGAGACTCCATCTCCCATCAACCCTCAGGGGCGGCCATCTTGGATATCTGATCAGACATCTCATTCCGTTTTTCCCTTCTATTTTTGCCAGTCTTCATCCAACTCCGACCGTTCCAATTTTAATCGATTCCCCCAATGCCCGCCCATCCATTTTTACCCACAATTCAAAAATTACCCACAATTCCACTTTTTCATTTTTTCCCTTATATCTTTGCCATTCTTCATCCGATTCTGACCGTTCCAACTTTAATGGATTCCCCCAAGTCCCGCCATTCCATGGTGGTATCCGCTTTCTTCCCAGAATTCAGAAATTACCCACAATTCCACGTTTTCCCTTGTATCTCTGCCATACCTGCTGCGATTTCCACTGTTCCAACTTTAATCGATTCCCCCAATGCCCGCCCATCCATTTTTATCCAGAATTAAAAAATTACCCACAATTCCACTTTTTCTGTTTTTTCCCCTATATCTTTGCCATTCTTCATCCGATTCCTACCGTTCCAACTTTAATCGATTCCCTCAAGTCTTGCCATTTCTAGGTGATATCCATTTACTTCTTCCCAGTATTAAAAAATTACCCACAATTCCACTTTTTCAGTTTTTCCCTTTTATCTTTGCCATTCTTCATCCGATTCCAACCGTTCCAAAATTAATCGATTACCCCAATTCCTGCCATTCCATGGTCGTATCCATTTTACTCTTCCAAGAATTCAAAAATTACCCACAATTCCACTTGTTCAGTTTTTCCATTCTATCTTTGCTATTCTTTATCCGATTCCGAACGTTCCAACTTTAATCGAGTCCCCCAATGCCCGCCATTCCATTTGTACCCACAATTCCAAAATTTACCCACAATTCCACTTTTTCAGTTTTTCACTTCTATCTTTGCCATTCTTCATCTGATTTCGACTGTTCCAACTTCAACTGATTCCCCCAATTCCCACCATTCCCTGGTGGTATCCATTTTCCTCTTCCCAAAATTCAAAATTTACCCACAATTCCACTACTTCAGTTTTTCACTTCTATCTTTGCCATTCAACAACTTTTCCTTCAGAGGTTACACGTTTACATGCAATTTCTTCAGAAATTGCAAATATTCTAGTTACGTGGTAAAATGCAACACTAGAATAATAAATATATAAAGATAATCAAGACTCTTGCCTTACATTTTGCTTAGTTCATTTTTTTATCCAATTATACTTATGACGAGAGTACCTTCATAGGACGCCATAAGTAGAAATGACTGGTTGAGGAATTAGGATGTCAAGCTGTCTTGGCATTAGTTGCCTATCGGGAGGACTTAGTTTACGCAAACTTACGATACTTCTAGACTTACGTATAAACAGAACCATACAATGGCAACACAAACTACTCACATGTGGCTTTTGTTGTTGTTCACCTGACATGCTTATCGGACTGTATGTTACCCTGGATAGAAAGGAAAAGCCTCATTTTTTCAGTCACACAGCAACTACCGTGTCGAAAGTAGAGGATATCGTATAAACACCGACAAGGAAGCCCTTATGCTAGAACACTACGGTGCAAAAACTAACAAAGGAATTCCTAATGATAATCACTACAATAATAGTGAATGATAATAATCATGAATAATACAAATAATACATACTTGTGTACTTTGCTGGTTCGAAATCGCACACGTAGTCCCGCCTAATGCAGTGTGACGTATTCTCGTTTTCCCTTTTCTAGGGTCAAGGTAACAAGCAATCTAATTGGAGCTGACACAGCCAATCAGAGTGTACTTGGCTGGCTCTGATTGGCCAGTTTTGTGGCACAAACGTAACGTGTAAGCAGAACTGATCGAGCGCAGAGCACGACTCGAGCGAGCGAGAGCTCGATGTTGCGCAAACGAGATGTTGAGCGAGTGAGGGTGGAGTATCGCGAGCGAGAGCGAGATGTTGAGCGAGAGAGGGCTATCCCAAGTGAGCAAAAAGGAATTTTGAGCGAGCAATTTCTTTTTCCATGTTCAAAATCCATCAGCGCACACTCAAAATCTTATCATTACGCGCTCAATAGTTTTTTTCTTGCGCTCAAAATCTGTTTTCGCTAGCTCAGTTTGATTTTCTCCGCTCAATTATTTTTTTCGCGCGCTCGTTATTGTGGCACAAATATAAAGCCATAGTCAGCATAGCTATCTAGAGGCTTGTCAGACTTAATTTCAGCAATATAACTTTAAAGGTCTCAGCTAAACACATAAAAACGTTTAAAACATGCTATATTTTTGGCTGAAACTAGGTGGCGCTCGCACTACGACAAAAAAGGATGTTGATAGGTGTGTTCCGCATTGGAAACCCATCATGTCACAGTTCACCAGTTCAGCCACCTAACTTCCAGTTTCACCACACCTGCTCCGCCCTCCTGTTAATCAGCCTCGAACACTAACACCTGCAACCACTCACCCGCTCAGTATAAAGCCCGGTCACTTCCCTCCACAACCCGCCAGATCGTCTCAATGCGCCACGCCGAGCTTTCCAGCAATTCGTCCTGCCTGCCTGCCTGCCTGTTCTCCGACCCAGTTCGTCCTTGACCACCCAATTGCCTGCCAACTTGTCTGGACCTTTGGTATTTCGACCCTGCCTGCCCCTGACCACCCGCTAGCCTGCCGTTTTAACCAATCCACCCAAGCCCCCTGCCCGTCCGCCTTCCTTCGCCCGGCTGCCTGCCAAATCTCAGCTTCCCTTACTAAGGACCCTCTCAGAACTCTATGCCACGCTCCTGTCAGCTCCCACTACTGCCTGCATATTCCGTTCAATAAATGCCCTCTCATTGCTCTTACCAGCTCATGCGTGCTCTTGGGTCCTCTCTCCTTCTCCCGTGACACCATCAAATATATGAAGTTTAGAATAGATAAGACCATCTGGGTCCAAATACACCAACTTTGTTCGTTTTGGCGAGACAACAGACTGACATTTTTGTTTGCCACTATGGCCTTATAAGCAAATGAAAAAACTTATTAAACACGTGTTAAGGGCTTGAGTATTCATGTGTCTGTAATGTAAAATACAGCAGCTTTTATTGGTCCAATAAAGATTCGGAAGGAAAATGGACGTAGAGGCCACGCCCATTATCAAAACTTCGTAAAATTTGGTGGAGGTTAGCACGGCTGTCTAGAGGCTTGTCAGACTTAATTTCAGCGATATTACTTCAAAGGGCTCAGCTAAACACAAAAAAACGTTTAAAAAATGCTATATTTTTGCCTGCCACTAGGTGGCGCTCGCATTATGACAAAAAACACGTTAATAGGTGTATTTCGCATTGGAAACCCATTAAATATATGACGTTTAGAAAAGATAAGACCATCTGGGTCCAAATACAGCAACTTTGTTCGTTTTGGCGAGACATCAGAATGACATTTGTGTTTGCCACTAGGTGAGCTTATAAGCAATTGAAGATTTTTTTAAACACTTGTTAAGGGCTTGAGTCTCCATGTGTCTGTGAAGTTTCATATTTTTCCAAGATTTTAAAGCTGAGTTATAAAGGTTTGTTTCACATGTGGCAAAGTAATCATCAAAGGCATAATATGAAGCCCCGCCCCCAACATATTTGATGGCGGATCGTCACAAAAATTTGAACAATTGTGCCTCACAGTCAGATAAAACATTACAGCAAATTTGACGTCGATTAAGTAAAGCGTTTAGGAGAAAAAAGGAGCAGTTCGGGACCTGCAAATGAGCAAAAACGGGCCAAAGGTGCACATTCAAAAATTCATAACTCTCTTTCTGTACATCTGAGCATATGACTTGTGCTGACTTTTTTGTAGGGCTTGAGGTCCTACATAAGGCTACAAATTTTTGAAGCTCTAGGTCAAAGGGGCCGGGAATGAGAGGCTATTTTCCACTCATAAGGCCATTTTGGGGCAAATTACAGCCACTTTTTTCATTTTGGCGAGACATCTGACTTTGAGGTGGCGTGCAGACTACGCCCATTATCGAAAAGTCGTAAATTTTATTGCCTTAATATTCCATGTCTTAATGATATTCTGACCAATTTTCACTTGTTTCACTCAAACAGACTGAGCACAATACATGAAAGTTTAAAAAATGACATTGTAATCAACCACTAGGCGGCGCTAGTAGCTATTTCAAAAATAATTTTTCAAAAGTAATAAAGGCATAAGTCTTAATATGTCTATGAAGTTTTAGATATTTTTAAGCTTGTACATCAGAGTTATTAAGGTTTTTGTCACTCTTGGCGAAGGAAAAATTGAACACAAAACTTGAAGCCCCGCCCCTATCATATATATCAGCGGATCTTCACCAATATTTTGCCCGGTGTTGCCCCTATGTCTGAATAAGGACCAGAGCAAATTTGAAGGTGATTGAGTAAAGCGTTTAGGAGAAACAAGGAGCAGTTTGGGACCTACAAACGTGCAAAAATGGGCCAAAAATGCACATTCAAAAATTCATAACTCTTTTTATGTACATCTGAGCACATGGCTCGCGCTGACTTTTTTGTAGCTCTCTAGGTCCTACATCTGCCTAAAAATTTTCGTAGCTCTAGGTCAAACGGGCCGGGACCAGGTGCACTTTTTCGACCTTAGGTGGCGCTGCAGAGCCATTTTTTTTGCATTGTTTTGGGAAACACAAAAATATCCAATTTTTCACCGGGCCCGACAAATGTGCAAATTTTGGTGACTTTTCGTGCATGTTTAGGCCCTCAAAAATGGAAAAGCGCTGCACAGTAAATAATAATAATAATAATCTGGAGAAAAACAAGAGGGCTCTCGCAGCGGTAGCTGCTCTGGCCCTAATAATCCGGAGAAAAACAAGAGGGCTCTCGCAGCGGTAGCTGCTCGGGCCCTAATAATAATAATAATAACTAGAGCTGCAAGCAGCTATAAAGGGCCCTCGCAGACCTGTGCACGTTGGGGTATGAACAAGTCGGGGTATGAACAAGGACTATGAACGATGAAAAAGTAGTTGTAGATGACTTCAGTGCTGGACTCTTACCAAATATGTAAACTTTAGACAAGGTGGGACAATATGTGTGGAGTTACTGCAGCTTTTATTGTTCCAATTTTGTGACTTTCAATGCCATATAGGCCACACCCACTGTCAAAACATTGTACTGATTTGTGGAGGGCATAAGGCATGGCCACTGGCTTTTCAGAAAACATTTAAGGGATATCACTTTAAGGGGCTCAGCAGAGTACATAAAAACATCAAGGATTTGCTATATTTTTTGCTGCCATTAGGTGCCGCTCGTACTATGATGAAAAATAGGCTCTTAGGTGTGTTTCACATTGGACTCCCATCCCATATATGAAGTTTTGCAAACATCAGATCATCTAGGTCCAATTACAGCAACTTTTACCGTTTTGGGGAGACATCAGACTTTGAGTTTGCATAGAGGCCACGCCCTTTAATGAAAAGTCATAAAAGTTGAGAACCTTAATGTTCCAATGTGTCATAGCTTTTCTGACCATTTTTGAGTTCATTTAGTCAAACAGGCATTTCACAGTACATAAAAGTATAAAAAAATGAGATTTTTGTCCGCCACTGGGTGGCGCTGTAAATGATTTGAAAGTTTATCACATAGCTGTATTATTGCATGACTTTCAAAGTCCAGGGAAAGTTTCAGATGGTTTGAAGCTGTCATAGCTCAGTTATTAAGATTTTTGTCACTCTTTGCGAAGGAAGTATTAAACATAATTTGAAGCTCCGCCCCCATCTTTTATGTCAAGAGATCTTCACGATATTTGGCCTATGTGTGCCCCTCCGTTGGATAATGATTCATGCCAAAGTTGAAGGTAATGGGGTGAAACATTTAAGAGAAAAAGAAACTAGTTTGAGACCAGCTAATGTCTAAGAATGGGACAAAACTGCACATTAAAAAAATTCATAACAATTTTTCTGTACATCCTAGCACATCACTTCTATTGACTTTTTTGTAGGTACTACAGTCCTTCATTAGCCTACAAAGTTTCATAGCTGTCGGTCAAACCAAACAGGATTGACTGTAATCTTTCGACTAATGACTTTTTTTGCAGCCACTAGGTGGTGCTAGCTTTAAACTGGAATAAATTTTTGTCACTATGTTCAGGAGAATATTTTTATCCAATGTGTGAAATTGTGAGAAGATCAGATCATCTGGGTCAAATTACAGCAACTTTTACTGGACAGATAAAGCTTCGGAATGAAAATGGTCATAGAGGCCACGCCCATTATCGAAACTTCGTAAAATTTGGTGGAGGTCAGCAAGGCTGTCTAGAGGCTTGTCAGACTTAATTTCAGCGATATTACTTCAAAGGGCTCAGCTAAACACATAAAAACAATTAAAAAATGCTATATTTTTGCCTGCCACTAGGTGGCGCTCACACTATAGCAAAAAATAAGTTGATAGGTGTATTCCGCATTGGAAATCCATCAAATATGTAATGTTTAGAAAAGATAAGACCATCTGGGTCCAAATACAGCAACTTTGTTCGTTTTCGCGAGAA
The DNA here is from genome assembly GCF_059441005.1 of Hippichthys cyanospilos. Taxonomy (NCBI): domain Eukaryota; kingdom Metazoa; phylum Chordata; class Actinopteri; order Syngnathiformes; family Syngnathidae; genus Hippichthys; species Hippichthys cyanospilos. Next base: position 22,899,989 of record NC_142378.1, read on the forward strand.
ATCAGACTGACATTTTTGTTTGCCACTAGGTGGCCTTATAAGCAATTGAAGATTTTTTTAAACACATGTGTTAAGGGCTTGAGTCTTCATGTGTCTGTGAAGTTTCAGATTTTTCCAAGCTTGGAAAGCTGTGTTATAAAGGTTTGTTTCACATGTGGCAAAGTAATCATCAAAGGCATAATATGAAGCCCCGCCCTTAACATATTTGATTGCGGATTGTCACGAAAATTTGAACAATTGTGCCTCACAGTCAGATAAAACATCACAGCAAATTTGAAGTCGATCGGGTCAAGCGTTTGGGAGAAAAAAGGAGCAGTTCGGGACCTGCAAATGAGCAAAAACGGGCCAAAAGTGCACATTCAAAAATTCATAACTCTCTTTCTGTACATCTGAGCATATGGCTCGCGCTGACTTTTTTGTAGGGCTCGAGGTCCTACATAAGGCTACAAATTTTTGTAGCTGTAGGTCAAACGAGCCGGGAGTGAGAGGCTATTTTCCACTCATAAGGCCATTTTGGGGCCAATTACAGCCACTTTTTTCGTTTTGGCGAGTCATCTGACTTTGAAGTGGCGTGCAGACCACGCCCATTATCGAAAAGGCATAAAATTTTGAAACCTTATTATTCCATGTCTTATTGATATTCTGACCAATTTTCATTTGTTGTACTCAAACAGACTGAGCACAATACATGAAAGTGTAAAAAATGACATTTTAATCAACCACTAGGCGGCGCTAGTAGGTATTTAAAAAAACTTTTTTTAAAGGTGTTAAAGACATAGGTTTCCATGTGTCTATGAAGTTTTAGATTTTTTTAAGCTAGTACATCAAAGTTATTAAGGTTTTTGTCCCTCTTGGCGAAGGAAAAATTGAACACATAATTTGAAGCCACGCCCCTATCATATATGCCAGCGGATCTGCACCAAATTTTGCCCACTTGTGCCCCTACGTGTGAATATGGACCACAGCAAATTTGAAGGTGATTGAGTAAAGCGTTTAGGAGAAACAAGGAGCAGTTTGGGACCTACAAACGTGCAAAAATGGGCCAAAAATGCACATTCAAAAATTCATAACTCTTTTTCTGTACATCTGAGCACATGGCTCGCGCTGACTTTTTTGTAGGTCTCTAGGTCCTACATATGCCTAAAAATTTTCGTAGCTCTAGGTCAAACGGGCCGGGACCAGGTGCACTTTTTTGACCTTAGGTGGCGCTGCAGAGCCATTTTTATTGCATTGTTTTGGGAAACACAAAAATATCCAATTTTTCACCGGGCCCGACAAATGTGCCAATTTTGGTGACTTTTCGTGCATGTTTAGGCCCTCAAAAATGGAAAAGCGCTGCACAGTAAATAATAATAATAACTAGAGCTGCAAGCAGCTATAAAGGGCCCTCGCAGACCTGTGCACGTTGGGGTATTAACAGGTCGGGGTATGAACAAGGACTATGAACGATGAAAAAGTAGTTGTAGATGACTTCAGTGCAGGACTCTTACCAAATATGTAAAATTTAGACAAGGTGGGACAATGTGGGTGGAGTTACTGCAGCTTTTATTGTTCCAATGTTGTGACTTTCAATGCCATATAGGCCACACCCACTGTCGAAACATCGTACTGATTTGTGGAGGGCATAAGGCATGGCCACTGGCTTTTCAAAAAACATTTAAGGGATGTCACTTCAAGGGGCTCAGCAGAGTACATAAAAACATTAAGGATTGGCTTTTTTTTTTGCTGCAACTAGGTGGCGCTCGTACTATGATAAAAAATTGGCATGTAGGTAAGTTTCACATTGGACTCCCATCCCATATATGAAGTTTTAAAAATATCAGATCGTCTAGGTACAATTACAGCAACTTTTACCGTTTTCGCGAGACATCGGATTTTGAGTTGGCATAGAGGCCACGCCCTTTAATGAAAAGTCATAAAAGTTGAGAACCTTAATGTTCCAATGTGTCATAGCTTTTCTGACCATTTTTGAGTTCATTTAGTCAAACAGGCATTTCACAGTACATAAAAGTATAAAAAATGAGACTTTTGTCCGCCACTGGGTGGCGCTGTAAATGATGTGAAAGTTTATCACATAGCTGTATTATTGCATGACTTTTAAAGGCCCAGGAAAGTTTCAGATGGTTTGAAGCTGTCATAGCTGAGTTATTAAGATTTTTGTCACTCTTGGCAAAGGAAGTGTTAAACATAATTGGAAGCTCCGCCCCCATCTTTTATGTCAAGAGATCTTCACTATATTTGGACTATGTGTGCCCCTCAGTTGGATAATGATTCATGCCAAAGTTGAAGGTAATCGGGTGAATCGTTTAAGAGAAAAAGGCACTAGTTTGAGACCAGCTAATGTCTAAGAATGGGACAAAACTTTAATTAAAATTCATAGCAATGTTTCTGTACATCCTTGCACATCACTTCTATTGACTTTTTTGTAGGTCTTGCAGTCCTTCATTTGCCTACAAAGTTTCATAGCTGTCGGTCAAACCAAACAGGATTGACTGTAATCTTTCGACTAATGACATTGTTTGCAGCCACTAGGTGGCGCTAGCTTTAAACTGGAATATATTTTTGTCGATATGTTCAGGAGAATATTTTTATGCAATGTGTGAAATTGTGAGAAGATCAGATCATCTGGGTCATATTACAGCAAATTTTACTGGACAGATAAAGCTTCGGAATGAAAATGGTCATAGAGGCCACGCCCATTATCGAAACTTCGTAAAATTTGGTGGAGGTCAGCAAGGCTGTCTAGAGGCTTGTCAGACTTAATTTCAGCGATATTACTTCAAAGGGCTCAGCTAAACACATAAAAACGTTTAAAAAATGCTATTTTTTTGGCTGCCACTAGGTGGCGCTCGCACTATAACAAAAAATACGTTGATAGGTGTATTCAGCATTGTAAACCAATCAAATATATGAAGTTTAGACAAGATAAGTCCATCTGGGACCAAACACAGCAACTTTGTTCGTTTTGGCGAGACATCAGACTGACAATTTTGTTTGCCACTAGGTGGCCTTATAAGCAATTTAAGATCTTTTTAAACACATGTGTTAAGGGCTTGAGTCTTCATGTGTCTGTGAAGTTTCAGATTTTTCCAAGCTTGGAAAGCTGAGTTATAAAGGTTTGTTTCACATGTGGCAAAGTAATCATCAAATGCTTAATATGAAGCCCCGCCCCCAACATATTTGATTGCGGATCGTCACGAAAATTTGAACAATTGTGCCTCACAGTCAGATCAAAAATCACAGCAAATTTGAAGTCGATCGGGTCAAGCGTTTGGGAGAAAAAAGGAGCAGTTCGGGACCTGCAAATGAGCAAAAACGGGCCAAAGGTGCACATTCAAAAATTCATAACTCTCTTTCTGTACATCTGAGCATATGGCTCACGCTGACTTTTTTGTAGGGCTTGAGGTCCTACATAAGGCTACAAATTTTTGTAGCTCTAGGTCAAATGGGCCGGGAGTAAGAGGCTATTTTCCACTCATAATGCCATTTTGGGGCCAATTACAGCCACTTTTTTCGTTTTGGCGAGTCATCTGACTTTGAGGTGGCGTGCAGACTACGCCCATTATCGAAAAGGCATAAAATTTTGAAACCTTATTATTCCATGTCTTATTGATATTCTGACCAATTTTCATTTGTTGTACTCAAACAGACTGAGCACAATACATGAAAGTGTAAAAAATGACATTTTAATCAACCACTAGGCGGCGCTAGTAGGTATTTAAAAAAACTTTTTTTAAAGGTGTTAAAGACATAAGTTTCCATGTGTCTATGAAGTTTTAGATTTTTTTAAGTTAGTACATCAAAGTTATTAAGGTTTTTGTCCTTCTTGGCGAAGGAAAAATTGAACACATAATTTGAAGCCACGCCCCTATCATATATGCCAGCGGATCTGCACCAAATTTTGCCCACTTGTGCCCCTACGTGTGAGTATGGACCACAGCAAATTTGAAGGTGATTGAGTAAAGCGTTTAGGAGAAACAAGGAGCAGTTTGGGACCTACAAACGTGCAAAAATCTGCCAAAAATGCACATTCAAAAATTCATAACTCTTTTTCTGTACATCTGAGCACATGGCTCGCGCTGACTTTTTTGTAGGTCTCTAGGTCCTACATATGCCTAAAAGTTTTCGTAGCTCTAGGTCAAACGGGCCGGGACCAGGTGCACTTTTTTGACCTTAGGTGGCGCTGCAGAGCCATTTTTTTTGCATTTTTTTGGGAAACACAAAAATATATAATTTTTCACCGGGCCCGACAAATGTGCAAATTTTGGTGACTTTTCGTGCATGTTTAGGCCCTCGAAAATGGAAAAGCGCTGCACAGTAAATAATAATAATAACTAGAGCTGCAAGCAGCTATAAAGGGCCCTCGCAGACCTGTGCACGTTGGGGTATGAACAGGTCGGGGTATGAACAAGGACTATGAACAATGAAAAAGTAGTTGTAGATGACTTCAGTGCAGGACTCTTACCAAATATGTAAAATTTAGACAAGGTGGGACAAAGTGGGTGGAGTTACTGCAGCTTTTATTGTTCCAATTTTGTGACTTTCAATGCCATATAGGCCACACCCACTGTCGAAACATCGTAGTGATTTGTGGAAGGCATAAGGCATGGCCACTGGCTTTTCAGAAAACATTTAAGGGATATCACTTCAAGGGGCTCAGCAGAGTACATAAAAACATTAAGGATTTGCTATATTTTTTGCCGCCACTAGGTGGCGCTCGTACTATGATAAAAATTAGGCTTGTAGGTGTGTTTCACATTGGACTCCCATCCCATATACGAAGTTTTAAAAATACCAGATCGTCTAGGTCCAATTACAGCAACTTTTACCGTTTTCGCGAGACATGGGATTTTGAGTTGGCATAGAGGCCACGCCCTTTATTGAAAAGTCATAAAAGTTGAGAACCTTAATGTTCCAATGTGTCATAGCTTTTCTTACCATTTTTTAGTTCATTTAGTCAAACAGGCATTTCACAGTACATAAAAGTATAAAAAATGAGATTTTTGTCCGCCACTGGGTGGCGCTGTAAATGATTTGAAAGTTTATCACATAGCTGTATTATTGCATTACTTTTAAAGACCCAGGAAAGTTTCAGATGGTTTGAAGCTGTCATAGCTGAGTTATTAAGATTTTTGTCACTCTTGGCAAAGGAAGTATTAAACATAATTTGAAGCTCCGCCCGCATCTTTTATGTCAAGAGATCTTCACGATATTTGGACTATGTGTGCCCCTCAGTTGGATAATGATTCATGCCAAAGTTGAAGGTAATGGGGTGAATCGTTTAAGAGAAAAAGGCACTAGTTTGAGACCAGCTAATGTCTAAGTAACAATTTTTCTGTACATCCTAGCACATCACTTCTATTGATTTTTTTGTAGGTCTTACAGTCCTATATTTGCCTACAAAGTTTCATAGCTGTAGGTCAAACCAAACAGGATTGACTGTAATCTTTCGACTAATGACATTTTTTGCAGCCACTAGGTGGCGCTAGCTTTAAACTGGAATATATTTTTGTCAATATGTTCAGGGGAATATTTTTATCCAATGTGTGAAATTGTGAGAAGATCAGATCATCTGGGTCAAATTACAGCAACTTTTACTGGACAGATAAAGCTTCGGAATGAAAATGGTCATAGAGGCCACGCCCGTTATCGAAACTTCGTAAAATTTGGTGGAGGTCAGCAGGGCTATCTAGAGGCTTTTCAGACTTAATTTCAGCGATATTACTTCAAAGGGCTCAGCTAAACACATAAAAACGTTTAAAAAATGCTATATTTTTTGCTGCCACTAGGTGGCGCTCGCACTATAGCAAAAAATACGTTGATAGGTGTATTCAGCATTGGAAACCCATCAAATATATGAAGTTTAGAAAAGATAAGACCATCTGGGACCAAACACAGCAACTTTGTTCGTTTTGGCCAGACATCAGACTGACATTTTTGTTTGCCACTAGATGGCCTTATAAGCAATTGAAGAATTTTTTAAACACTTGTGTTAAGGGCTTAAGTCTTCATGTGTATGTGAAGTTTCAGATTTTTCTAAGCTTGTAAAGCTGAGTTATAAAGGTTAGTTTCACATGTGGCAAAGTAATCATCAAAGGCATGATATAAAGCCCCGCCCCCAACATATTTGATGGCGGATCATCACAAAAATTTGAACAATTGTGCCTCACAGTCAGATTAAACATCACAGCAAATTTGAAGTCAATTAAGTAAAGCGTTTATGAGAAAAAAGGAGCAGTTCGGGACCTGATAATGAGCAAAAACGGGCCAAAAGTGCACATTCAAAAATTCATAACTCTCTTTCTGTACATCTGAGCATATGGCTCGCGCTGACTTTTTTGTAGGGCTCGAGGTCCTACATAAGGCTACAAATTTTTGTAGCTCTAGGTCAAACGGGCCGGGAGTGAGAGGCTATTTTCCACTCATAAGGCCATTTTGGGGCCAATTACAGCCACTTTTTTCCTTTTGGCGAGTCATCTGACTTTGAGGTGGCGTGCAGACTACGCCCATTATCGAAACGTCGTAAAATTTTAAAACCTTAATATTCCATGTCTTAATGGTCTTCTGACCAATTTTCAGTTATTATACTTAAACAGACTGAGCACAATACATGAAAGTGTAAAAAATGACATTTTAATCAACCACTAGGCGGCGCTAGTAGGTATTTAAAAAAACTTTTTTTAAAGGTGTTAAAGACATAGGTTTCCATGTGTCTATGAAGTTTTAGATTTTTTTAAGCTAGTACATCAAAGTTATTAAGGTTTTTGTCCCTCTTGGCGAAGGAAAAATTGAACACATAATTTGAAGCCACGCCCCTATCATATATGCCAGCGGATCTGCACCAAATTTTGCCCACTTGTGCCCCTACGTGTGAATATGGACCACAGCAAATTTGAAGGTGATTGAGTAAAGCGTTTAGGAGAAACAAGGAGCAGTTTGGGACCTACAAACGTGCAAAAATGGGCCAAAAATGCACATTCAAAAATTCATAACTCTTTTTCTGTACATCTGAGCACATGGCTCGCGCTGACTTTTTTGTAGGTCTCTAGGTCCTACATATGCCTAAAAATTTTCGTAGCTCTAGGTCAAACGGGCCGGGACCAGGTGCACTTTTTTGACCTTAGGTGGCGCTGCAGAGCCATTTTTATTGCATTGTTTTGGGAAACACAAAAATATCCAATTTTTCACCGGGCCCGACAAATGTGCAAATTTTGGTGACTTTTCGTGCATGTTTAGGCCCTCAAAAATGGAAAAGCGCTGCACAGTAAATAATAATAATAACTAGAGCTGCAAGCAGCTATAAAGGGCCCTCGCAGACCTGTGCACGTTGAGGTATGAACAGGTCGGGGTATGAACAAGGACTATGAATGATGAAAAATTTGTTGTAGATCACTTCAGTGCAGGACTATTACCAAATATGTAAAATTTAGACAAGGTGGGACAATGTGTGTGGAGTTACTGCAGCTTTTATTGTTCCAATTTTGTGACTTTCAATGCCATATAGGCCACACCTACTGTCGAAACATTGTACTGATTTGTGGGGGGCATAAGGCATGGCCACTGGCTTTTCAGAAAACATTTAAGGGATATCACTTCAAGGGGCTCAGCAGAGTACATAAAAACGTTAAGGATTTGCTATATTTTTTGCAGCCACTAGGTGGCGCTCGTACTATGATAAAAAATAGGCTTGTAGGTGTGTTTCACATTGGACTCCCATCCCATATACGAAGTTTTAAAATTATAAGATCGTCTAGGTACAATTACAGCAACTTTTACCATTTTCACGAGACATCGGATTTTGAGTGTGCATAGAGGCCACGCCCTTTAATGAAAAGTCATAAAAGTTGAGAAACTTAATGTTCCAATGTGTCATAGCTTTTCTGACCATTTTTGAGTTCATTTAATCAAACAGGCATTTCACAGTACATAAAAGTAGAAAAAATGAGATTTTTGTCCGCCACTGGGTGGCGCTGTAAATGATTTGAAACTTTATCACATAGCTGTATTATTGTATGACTTTTAAAGTCCCAGGAAAGTTTCAGATGGTTTGAAGCTGTCATAGCTCAGTTATTAAGATTTTTGTCACTCTTGGTGAAGGAAGTATTAAACATAATATGAAGCTCCGCCCCCATCTTTTATGTCAAGAGATCTTCACAATATTTGGACAATGTGTGCCCCTCAGTTGGATAATGATTCATGCCAAAGTTTAAGGTAATGGGGTGAATGGTTTGAGAGAAAAAGGCACTAGTTTGAGACAAGCTAATGTCTAAGAATGGGACAAAACTGCACATTAAAAAAATTCATAACAATATTTCTGTACATCCTAGCACATCACTTTTATTGACTTTTTTGTAGGTCTTACGGTCCTTCATTTGCCTACAAAGTTTCATAGCTGTAGGTCAAACCAACCAGGATTGACTGTAATCTTTCGACTAATGAAATTTTTTGCAGCCACTAGGTGGCGCTAGCTTTAAACTGGAATATATTTTTGTCGATATATTCATGAGAATATTTTCATCCAATGTGTGGAATTGTGAGAAGATCAGATCATCTGGGTCAAATTACAGCAACTTTTACTGGACAGATAAAGCTTCGGAATGAAAATGGTCGTAGAGGCCACGGCCATTATCGAAATTTTGTAAAATTTGGTGGAGGTCAGCAGAGCTGTCTAGAGGCTTGTCAGACTTAATTTCAGCGATATCACTTCAAAGGGCTCAGCTAAACACTTAAAAACGTTTAAAAAATGCTATATTTTTGGCTGCCACTAGGTGGCGCTCGCACTATAACAAAAAATACGTTGATAGGTGTATTCCCCATTGGACACCCATCAAATATATGAAGTTTAGAAAAGATAAGACCATCTGGGACCAAACACAGCAACTTTGTTCGTTTTGGCGAGACATCAGACTGACATTTTTGTTTGCCACTAGATGGCCTCACAAGCAATTGAAGATTTGTTTAAACACTTGTGTTAAGGGCTTGAGTCTCCATGTGTCTGTGAAGTTTCAGATTTTTCTAAGCTTGTAAAGCTGAGTTATAAAGGTTTGTTTCACATGTGGCAAAGTAATCATCAAAGGCATAATATAAAGCCCCGCCCCCAACATATTTGTTGGCGGATCGTCACAAAAATTTGAACAATTGTGCCTCACAGTCAGATAAAACATCACAGCAAATTTGAAGTCGATTGGGTCAAGCGTTTGGGAGAAAAAAGGAGCAGTTCGGGACCTGCAAATGAGCAAAAACGGGCCAAAAGTGCACATTCAAAAATTCATAACTCTCTTTCTGTACATCTGAGCATATGGCTCGCGCTGACTTTTTTGTAGGGCTCGAGGTCCTACATAAGGCTACAAATTTTTGGAGCTTTAGGTCAAACGGGCCGGGAGTGAGAGGCTATTTTCCACTCATAAGGCCATTTTGGGGCCAATTACAGCCACTTTTTTCGTTTTGGCGAGTCATCTGACTTTGAGGTGGCGTGCAGACTACGCCCATTATCGAAAAGTCGTAAAATTTTAAAACCTTTATATTCCATGTCTTAATGATATTCTGACCAATTTTCATTTGTTTTACTCAAAGAGACTGAGCACAATACATGAAATTGTAAAAAATGACATTTTAATCAACCACTAGGCGGCGCTAGTAGGTATTTAAAAAACTTTTTTTAAAGGTGTTAAAGACATAAGTTTCCATGTGTCTATGAAGTTTTAGATTTTTTTAAGCTAGTACATCAAAGTTATTAAGGTTTTTGTCCCTCTTGGCGAAGGAAAAATTGAACACATAATTTGAAGCCACGCCCCTATCATATATGTCAGCGGATCTGCACCAAATTTTGCCCACTTGTGCCCCTATGTGTGAATATGGACCACAGCAAATTTGAAGGCGATTGAGTAAAGCGTTTAGGAGAAACAAGGAGCAGTTTGGGACCTGCAAACGTGCAAAAATGGGCCAAAAATGCACATTCAAAAATTCATAACTCTTTTTCTGTACATCTGAGCACATGGCTCGCGCTGACTTTTTTGTAGGTCTCTAGGTCCTACATATGCCTAAAAATTTTTGTAGCTCTAGGTCAAACGGGCCGGGACCAGGTGCACTTTTTCAACCTTAGGTGGCGCTGCAGAGCCGTTTTTTTTGCATTGTTTTGGGAAACACAAAAATATCCAATTTTTCACCGTGCCCGACAAATGTGCAAATTTTGGTGACTTTTCGTGCATGTTTAGGCCCTCAAAAATGGAAAAGCGCTGCACAGTAAATAATAATAATAATAACTAGAGCTGCAAGCAGCTATAAAGGGCCCTCGCAGACCTGTGCACGTTGGGGTATGAACAGGTCGGGGTATGAACAAGGACTATGAATGATGAAAAATTTGTTGTAGATCACTTCAGTGCAGGACTATTACCAATTATGTAAAATTTAGACAAGGTGGGACAATGTGTGTGGAGTTACTGCAGCTTTTATTGTTCCAATTTTGTGACTTTCAATGCCATATAGGCCACACCCACTGTCGAAACATCGTACTGATTTGTGGAGGGCATAAGGCATGGCCACTGGCTTTTCAGAAAACATTTAAGGGATATCACTTCAAGGGGCTCAGCAGAGGACATAAAAACATTAAGGATTTGCTATATTTTTTGCTGCCACTAGGTGGCGCTCGTACTGTGATAAAAAATAGGCTTGTAGGTGTGTTTCACATTGGACTCCCATCCCATATATGAAGTTTTGCAAACATCAGATCATCTAGGTCCAATTACAGCAACTTTTACCGTTTTGGGGAGACATCAAACTTTGAGTTTGCATAGAGGCCACGCCCTTTAATGAAAAGTCATAAAATTTGAGAACCTTAATGTTCCAATGTGTCATAGCTTTTCTGACCATTTTTTAGTTCATTTAGTCCAGCAGGCATTTCACAGTACATGAAAGTATAAAAAATGAGATTTTTGTCCGCCACTGGGTGGCGCTGTAAATGATTTGAAAGTTTATCACATAGCTGTATTATTGCATTACTTTTAAAGGCCCAGGAAAGTTTCAGATGGTTTGAAGCTGTCATAGCTGAGTTATTAAGATTTTTGTCACTCTTGGCGAAGGAAGTATTAAACATAATTTGAAGCTCCGCCCCCATCTTTTATGTCAAGAGATCTTCACGATATTTGGACTATGTGTGCCCCTCAGTTGGGTAATGATTCATGCCAAAGTTGAAGGTAATGGGGTGAATCGTTTAAGAGAAAAAGGCACTAGTTTGAGACCAGCTAATGTCTAAGAATGGGACAAAACTGCACAATAAAAAAATTCATAACAATTTTTCTGTACATCCTAGCACATCACTTCTACTGACTTTTTTGAAGGTCTTGCAGTCCTTCATTTGCCTACAAAGTTTCATAGCTGTAGGTCAAACCAAACAGGATTGACTGTAATCTTTCGACTAATGACATTTTTTGCAGCCACTAGGTGGCGCCAGCTTTAAACTAGAATATATTTTTGTCGATATGTTCAGGAGAATATTTTCATCCAATGTGTGAAATTGTGAGAAGATCAGATCATCTGGGTCAAATTACAGCAACTTTTACTGGACAGATAAAGCTTCGGAATGAAAATGGTCATAGAGGCCACGCCCATTATCAAAACTTCGTAAAATTTGGTGGAGGTCAGCAAGGCTGTCTAGAGGCTTTTCAGACTTAATTTCAGCTATATTACTTCAAAGGGCTCAGCTAAACACATAAAAACGTTTAAAAAATGATATATTTTTGGCTGCCACTAGGTGGCGCTCGCACTATAACAAAAAATACGTTGATAGGTGTATTCCGCATTGGAAATCCATCAAATATATGAAGTTTAGAAAAGATAAGACCATCTGGGACCAAACACAGCAACTTTGTTCGTTTTGGCAAGACATCAGACTGACATTTTTGTTTGCCACTAGATGGCCTTATAAGCAATTGAAGATTTTTTTAAACACTTGTGTTAAGGGCTTGAGTCTTCATGTGTCTGTGAAGTTTCAGATTTTTCCAAGCTTGTAAACCTGAGTTATAAAGGTTTGTTTCACATGTGGCAAAGTAATCATCAAAGGCATAATATAAAGCCCCGCCCCCAACATATTTGTTGGCGGATCGTCACAAAAATTTGAACAATTGTGCCTCACAGTCAGATAAAACATCACAGCAAATTTGAAGTCGATCGGGTCAAGCGTTTGGGAGAAAAAAGGAGCAGTTCGGGACCTGCAAATGAGCAAAAACGGGCCGAAAGTGCACATTCAAAAATTCATAACTCTCTTTCGGTACATCTGAGCATATGGCTCGCGCTGACTTTTTTGTAGGGCTGGAGGTCCTACATAAGGCTACAAATTTTTGGAGCTCTAGGTCAAACGGGCCGGGAGTGAGAGGCTATTTTCCACTCATAAGGCCATTTTGGGGCCAATTACAGCCACTTTTTTCGTTTTGGCGAGTCATCTGACTTTGAGGTGGCGTGCAGACTACGCCCATTATCGAAAAGTCGTAAAATTTTAAAACTTCAATATTCCATGTCTTATTGATATTCTGACCAATTTTCATCTGTTTTACTCAAACAGACTGAGCACAATACATGAAAGTGTAAAAAATGACATTTTAATCAACCACTAGGCGGCGCTAGTAGGTATTTAAAAAAACTTTTTTTAAAGGTGTTAAATACATAAGTTTCCATGTGTCTATGAAGTTTTAGATTTTTTTAAGCTAGTACATCAAAGTTATTAAGGTTTTTGTCCCTCTTGGCGAAGGAAAAATTGAACACATGATTAGAAGCCACGCCCCTATCATATATGTCAGCCGATCTGCACCAAATTTTGCCCAGTTGTGCCCCTATGTGTGAATATGGACCACAGCAAATTTGAAGGCGATTGAGTAAAGCGTTTAGGAGTAACAAGGAGCAGTTTGGGACCTGCAAACGTGCAAAAATGGGCCAAAAATGCACATTCAAAAATTCATAACTCTTTTTCTGTACATCTGAGCACATAGCTCGCGCTGACTTTTTTGTAGGTCTCTAGGCCCTTCATATGCCTAAAAATTTTCGTAGCTCTAGGTCAAACGGGCCGGGACCAGGTGCACTTTTTCAACCTTAGGTGGCGCTGCAGAGCAATTTTTTTTGCATTCTTTTGAGAAACACAAAAATATCCAATTTTTCACCGGGCCCGACAAATGTGCAAATTTTGGTGACTTTTCGTGCATGTTTAGGCCCTCAAAAATGGAAAAGCGCTGCACAGTAAATAATAATAATAATAATAATAATAATAATAATAATCTGGAGAAAAACAAGAGGGCTCTCGCAGCGGTAGCTGCTCGGGCCCTAATAATAATAATAACTAGAGCTGCAAGCAGCTATAAAGGGCCCTCGCAGACCTGTGCACGTTGGGGTATGAACAGGTCGGGGTATGAACAAGGACTATGAACAATGAAATAGTAGTTGTAGATGACTTCAGTGCAGGACTCTTACCAAATATGTAAAATTTAGACAAGGTGGGACAATGTGGGTGGAGTTACTGCAGCTTTTATTGTTCCAATTTTGTGACTTTCAATGCCATATAGGCCACACCCACTGTCGAAACATCGCACTGATTTGTGGAGGGCATAAGGCATGGCCACTGGCTTTTCAGAAAACATTTAAGGGATATCACTTCAAGGGGCTCAGCAGAGTACATAAAAACATTAAGGATTTGCTATATTTTTTGCTGCCACTAGGTGGCGCTCGTACTATGATAAAAAATAGGCTTGTAGGTGTGTTTCACATTGGACTCCCATCCCATATATGAAGTTTTGCAAACATCAGATCATCTAGGTCCAATTACAGCAACTTTCACCGTTTTGGGGAGACATCAGACTTTGAGTTTGCATAGAGGCCACGCCCTTTAATGAAAAGTCATAAAAGTTGAGAACCTTAATGTTCCAATGTGTCATAGCTTTTCTGACCATTTTTTAGTTCATTTAGTCAAACAGGCATTTCACAGTACATAAAAGTATAAAAAATGAGATTTTTGTCCGCCACTGGGTGGCGCTGTAAATGATTTGAAAGTTTATCACATAGCTGTATTATTGCATGACTTTTAAAGTCCCAGGAAAGTTTCAGATGGTTTGAAGCTGTCATAGCTGAGTTATTAAGATTTTTGTCACTCTTGGCGAAGGAAGTATTAAACATAATTTGAAGCTCCGCCCCCATCTTTTCTGTCAAGAGATCTTCACGATATTTGGACTATGTGTGCCCCTCAGTTGGATAATGATTCATGCCAAAGTTGAAGGTAATGGGGTGAATCGTTTAAGAGAAAAAGGCACTCGTTTGAGACCAGCTAATGTCTAAGAATGGGACAAAACTGCACATTAAAAAAATTCTTAACAATTTTTCTGTACATCCTAGCACATCACTTCTATTGACTTTTTTGTAGGTCTTGCAGTTCTTCATTTGCCTACAAAGTTTCATAGCTGTAGGTCAAACCAAACAGGATTGACTGTAATCTTTCGACTAATGACATTTTTTGCAGCCACTAGGTGGCGCTAGCTTTAAACTGGAATATATTTTTGTCGATATGTTCAGGAGAATATTTTCATCCAATGTGTGAAATTGTGAGAAGATCAGATCATCTGGGTCAAATTAGAGCAACTTTTACTGGACAGATAAAGCTTCGGAATGAAAATGGTCGTAGAGGCCACGCCCATTATCGAAACTTCGTAAAATTTGGTGGAGGTCAGCAGGGCTGTCTAGAGGCTTTTCAGACCTAATTTCAGCGATATTACATCAAAGGGCTCAGCTAAACACATAAAAACGTTTAAAAAATGCTCTATTTTTGGCTGCCACTAGGTGGCGCTCGCACTATAACAAAAAATACGTTGATAGGTGTATTCCGCATTGAAAACCCATCAAATATATGAAGTTTAGAAAAGATAAGACCATCTGGGACCAAACACAGCAACTTTGTTCGTTTTGGCGAGACATCAGACTGACATTTTTGTTTCCCACTAGATGGCCTTATAAGCAATTGAAGATTTTTTTAAACACTTGTGTTAAGGGCTTAAGTCTTCATGTGTATGTGAAGTTTCAGATTTTTCTAAGCTTGTAAAGCTGAGTTATAAAGGTTTGTTTCACATGTGGCAAAGTAATCATCAAAGGCATAATATGAAGCCCCGCCCCCAACATATTTGTTGGCAGATCATCCCGAAAATTTGAACAATTGTGCCTCACAGTCAGATCAAACATCACAGCAAATTTGAAGTCGATCGGGTCAAGCGTTTGGGAGAAAAAAGGAGCAGTTCGGGACCTGCAAATGAGCAAAAACGGGCTAAAGGTGCACCTTCAAAAATTCATAACTCTCTTTCTGTACATCTGAGCACATGGCTCGCGCTGACTTTTTTGTAGAGGTCGAGGTCCTACATAAGGCTACAAATTTTTGGAGCTCTAGGTCAAACGGGCCGGGAGTGAGAGGCTATTTTCCACTCATAAGGCCATTTTGGGGCCAATTACAGCCACTTTTTTCATTTTGGCGAGTCATCTGACTTTGAGGTGGCGTGCAGACTACGCCCATTATCGAAATGTCGTAAAATTTTGAAACCTTAATATTCCATGTCTTAATGATATTCTGACCAATTTTCATTTGTTTTACTCAAACAGACTGAGCACAATACATGAAAGTGTAAAAAATAACATTTTAATCAACCACTAGGCGGCGCTAGTAGGTATTTAAAAAAACTTTTTTCAAACGTGTTAAAGACATAAGTTTCCATGTATCTATGAAGTTTTAGATTTTTTTAAGCTAGTACAACAAAGTTATTAAGGTTTATGTCACTCTTGGCGAAGGAAAAATTGAACACATAATTTGAAGCCACGCCCCTATCATATATGTCAGCGGATCTGCACCAAATTTTGCCCACTTGTGCCCCTATGTGTGAATATGGACCACAGCAAATTTGAAGGTGATTGAGTAAAGCGTTTAGGAGAAACAAGGAGCAGTTTGGGACCTGCAAACGTGCAAAAATGGGCCAAAAATGCACATTCAAAAATTCATAACTCTTTTTCTGTACATCTGAGCACATGGCTCGCGCTGACTTTTTTGTAGGTCTCTAGGTCCTACATATGCCTAAAAATTTTCGTAGCTCTAGGTCAAACGGGCCGGGACCAGGTGCACTTTTTCAACCTTAGGTGGCGCTGCAGAGCCATTTTTTTTGCATTGTTTTGGGAAACACGAAAATATCCAATTTTTCACCGGGCCCGACAAATGTGCAAATTTTGGTGACTTTTCGTGCATGTTTAGGCCCTCAAAAATGGAAAAGCGCTGCACAGTAAATAATAATAATAATAATAATAATAATAATAACTAGAGCTGCAAGCAGCTATAAAGGGCCCTCGCAGACCTGTGCACGTTGGGGTATGAACAGGTCGGGGTATGAACAAGGACTATGAATGATGAAAAATTTGTTGTAGATCACTTCAGTGCAGGACTATTACCAATTATGTAAAATTTAGACAAGGTGGGACAATGTGTGTGGAGTTACTGCAGCTTTTATTGTTCCAATTTTGTGACTTTCAATGCCATATAGGCCACACCCACTGTCGAAACATCGTACTGATTTGTGGAGGGCATAAGGCATGGCCACTGGCTTTTCAGAAAACATTTAAGGGATATCACTTCAAGGGGCTCAGCAGAGGACATAAAAACATTAAGGATTTGCTATATTTTTTGCTGCCACTAGGTGGCGCTCGTACTGTGATAAAAAATAGGCTTGTAGGTGTGTTTCACATTGGACTCCCATCCCATATATGAAGTTTTGCAAACATCAGATCATCTAGGTCCAATTACAGCAACTTTTACCGTTTTGGGGAGACATCAAACTTTGAGTTTGCATAGAGGCCACGCCCTTTAATGAAAAGTCATAAAAGTTGAGAACCTTAATGTTCCAATGTGTCATAGCTTTTCTGACCATTTTTTAGTTCATTTAGTCCAACAGGCATTTCACAGTACATGAAAGTATAAAAAATGAGATTTTTGTCCGCCACTGGGTGGCGCTGTAAATGATTTGAAAGTTTATCACATAGCTGTATTATAGCATTACTTTTAAAGGCCCAGGAAAGTTTCAGATGGTTTGAAGCTGTCATAGCTGAGTTATTAAGATATTTGTCACTCTTGGCGAAGGAAGTATTAAACATAATTTGAAGCTCCGCCCCCATCTTTTCTGTCAAGAGATCTTCACGATATTTGGACTATGTGTGCCCCTCAGTTGAGTAATGATTCATGCCAAAGTTGAAGGTAATGGGGTGAATCGTTTAAGAGAAAAAGGCACTAGTTTGAGACCAGCTAATGTCTAAGAATGGGACAAAACTGCACAATAAAAAAATTCATAACAATTTTTCTGTACATCCTAGCACATCACTTCTACTGACTTTTTTGAAGGTCTTGCAGTCCTTCATTTGCCTACAAAGTTTCATAGCTGTAGGTCAAACCAAACAGGATTGACTGTAATCTTTCGACTAATGACATTTTTTGCAGCCACTAGGTGGCGCCAGCTTTAAACTAGAATATATTTTTGTCGATATGTTCAGGAGAATATTTTCATCCAATGTGTGAAATTGTGAGAAGATCAGATCATCTGGGTCAAATTACAGCAACTTTTACTGGACAGATAAAGCTTCGGAATGAAAATGGTCATAGAGGCCACGCCCATTATCAAAACTTCGTAAAATTTGGTGGAGGTCAGCAAGGCTGTCTAGAGGCTTTTCAGACTTAATTTCAGCTATATTACTTCAAAGGGCTCAGCTAAACACATAAAAACGTTTAAAAAATGATATATTTTTGGCTGCCACTAGGTGGCGCTCGCACTATAACAAAAAATACGTTGATAGGTGTATTCCGCATTGGAAATCCATCAAATATATGAAGTTTAGAAAAGATAAGACCATCTGGGACCAAACAGAGCAACTTTGTTCGTTTTGGCAAGACATCAGACTGACATTTTTGTTTGCCACTAGATGGCCTTATAAGCAATTGAAGATTTTTTTAAACACTTGTGTTAAGGGCTTGAGTCTTCATGTGTCTGTGAAGTTTCAGATTTTTCCAAGCTTGTAAACCTGAGTTATAAAGGTTTGTTTCACATGTGGCAAAGTAATCATCAAAGGCATAATATAAAGCCCCGCCCCCAACATATTTGTTGGCGGATCGTCACAAAAATTTGAACAATTGTGCCTCACAGTCAGATAAAACATCACAGCAAATTTGAAGTCGATCGGGTCAAGCGTTTGGGAGAAAAAAGGAGCAGTTCGGGACCTGCAAATGAGCAAAAACGGGCCGAAAGTGCACATTCAAAAATTCATAACTCTCTTTCGGTACATCTGAGCATATGGCTCGCGCTGACTTTTTTGTAGGGCTGGAGGTCCTACATAAGGCTACAAATTTTTGGAGCTCTAGGTCAAACGGGCCGGGAGTGAGAGGCTATTTTCCACTCATAAGGCCATTTTGGGGCCAATTACAGCCACTTTTTTCGTTTTGGCGAGTCATCTGACTTTGAGGTGGCGTGCAGACTACGCCCATTATCGAAAAGTCGTGAAATTTTAAAACTTCAATATTCCATGTCTTATTGATATTCTGACCAATTTTCATCTGTTTTACTCAAACAGACTGAGCACAATACATGAAAGTGTAAAAAATGACATTTTAATCAACCACTAGGCGGCGCTAGTAGGTATTTAAAAAAACTTTTTTTAAAGGTGTTAAATACATAAGTTTCCATGTGTCTATGAAGTTTTAGATTTTTTTAAGCTAGTACATCAAAGTTATTAAGGTTTTTGTCCCTCTTGGCGAAGGAAAAATTGAACACATGATTAGAAGCCACGCCCCTATCATATATGTCAGCCGATCTGCACCAAATTTTGCCCAGTTGTGCCCCTATGTGTGAATATGGACCACAGCAAATTTGAAGGCGATTGAGTAAAGCGTTTAGGAGTAACAAGGAGCAGTTTGGGACCTGCAAACGTGCAAAAATGGGCCAAAAATGCACATTCAAAAATTCATAACTCTTTTTCTGTACATCTGAGCACATAGCTCGCGCTGACTTTTTTGTAGGTCTCTAGGCCCTTCATATGCCTAAAAATTTTCGTAGCTCTAGGTCAAACGGGCCGGGACCAGGTGCACTTTTTCAACCTTAGGTGGCGCTGCAGAGCAATTTTTTTTGCATTCTTTTGAGAAACACAAAAATATCCAATTTTTCACCGGGCCCGACAAATGTGCAAATTTTGGTGACTTTTCGTGCATGTTTAGGCCCTCAAAAATGGAAAAGCGCTGCACAGTAAATAATAATAATAATAATAATAATAATAATAATAATCTGGAGAAAAACAAGAGGGCTCTCGCAGCGGTAGCTGCTCGGGCCCTAATAATAATAATCTGGAGAAAAACAAGAGGGCTCTCGCAGCGGTAGCTGCTCGGGCCCTAATAATAATAATCTGGAGAAAAACAAGAGGGCTCTCGCAGCGGTAGCTGCTCGGGCCCTAACTAGAGCTGCAAGCAGCTATAAAGGGCCCTCGCAGACCTGTGCACGTTGGGGTATGAACAGGTCGGGGTATGAACAAGGACTATGAATGATGAAAAAGTAGTTGTAAATCACTTCAGTGCAGGACTATTACCAAATATGTGAAATTTAGACAAGGTGGGACAATGTGTGTGGAGTTACTGCAGCTTTTATTGTTCCAATTTTGTGACTTTCAATGCCATATAGGCCACACCCACTGTCGAAACATTGTACTGATTTGTGGGGGGCATAAGGCATGGCCACTGGCTTTTCAGAAAACATTTAAGGGATATCACTTCAAGGGGCTCAGCAGAGTACATAAAAACGTTAAGGATTTGCTATATTTTTTGCTGCCATTAGGTGGCGCTCGTACTATGATAAAAAATAGGCTCCTAGGTGTGTTTCACATTGGACTCCGG
Source organism: Hippichthys cyanospilos (assembly GCF_059441005.1). NCBI lineage: Eukaryota > Metazoa > Chordata > Actinopteri > Syngnathiformes > Syngnathidae > Hippichthys > Hippichthys cyanospilos. The sequence goes on from NC_142378.1 coordinate 22,919,913, forward strand.
TCCCATATATGAAGTTTTGCAAACATCAGATCATCTAGGTCCAATTACAGCAACTTTTACCGTTTTGGGGAGACATCAGACTTTGAGTTTGCATAGAGGCCACGCCCTTTAATGAAAAGTCATAAAAGTTGAGAACCTTAATGTTCCAATGTGTCATAGCTTTTCTGACCATTTTTTAGTTCATTTAGTCAAACAGGCATTTCACAGTACATAAAAGTATAAAAAGAGATTTTTGTCCGCCACTGGGTGGCGCTGTAAATGATTTGAAAGTTTATCACATAGCTGTATTATTGCATTACTTTTAAAGGCCCAGAAGAGTTTCAGATGGTTTGAAGCTGTCATAGCTGAGTTATTAAGATTTTTGTCACTCTTGGCGAAGGAAGTATTAAACATAATTTGAAGCTCCGGCCGCATCTTTTATGTCAAGATATCTTCACGATATTTGGACTATGTGTGCCCCTCAGTTGGATAATGATTCATGCCAAAGTTGAAGGTAATGGGGTGAATCCTTTAAGAGAAAAAGACACTAGTTTGAGACCAGCTAACGTCTAAGAATGGGACAAAACTGCACATTAAAAAAATTCATAACAATTTTTCTGTACATCCTAGCACATTTTTTCAATGGACTTTTTTGTAGGTCTTACAGTCCTTCATTTGCCTACAAAGTTTCATAGCTGTAGGTCAAACCAAACAGGATTGTTTGTAATCTTTCGACTAATGACATTTTTTGCAGCCACTAGGTGGCGCTAGCTTTAAACTGGAATATATTTTTGTCGATATGTTCAGGAGAATATTTTCATGCAATGTGTGAAATTGTGAGAAGATCAGATAATCTGGGTCAAATTACAGAAAATTTTACTGGACAGATAAAGCTTTGGAATGAAAATGGTCGTAGAGGCCACGCCCATTATCGAAACTTCGTAAAATTTGATGGAGGTCAGCAGGGCTGTATAGAGGCTTTTCACACTTTATTTCAGCGATATTACTTCAAAGGGCTCAGCTAAACACATAAAAACGTTTAAAAAATGCTATATTTTTGGCTGCCACTAGGTGGCACTCGCATAATAACAAAAAATACATTGATAGGTGTATTCCGCATTGGAAACTCATTAAATATATGAAGTTTAGAAAAGATAAGACTATCTGGGACCAAACACAGCAACTTTGTTCGTTTTGGCGAGACATCAGACTGACATTTTTGTTTGCCACTAGATGGCCTTATAAGCAATTGAAGATTTTGTTAAACACTTGTCTTAAGGGCTTAAGTTTCCATGTGTCTGTGAAGTTTCAGATTTTTCCAAGCTTGTAAAGCCGAGTTATAAAGGTTTGTTTCACATGTGGCAAAGTAATCATCAAAGGCATAATATAAAGCCCCGCCCCCAACATATTAGTTGGCGGATCGTCACAAAAATTTGAACAATTGTGCCTCACAGTCAGATAAAACATCACAGCAAATTTGAAGGCGATCGGGTCAAGCGTTTGGGAGAAAAAAGGAGCAGTTCGGGACCTGCAAATGAGCAAAAACGGGCCAAAAGTGCACATTCAAAAATTCATAACTCTCTTTCTGTACATCTGAGCATATGGCTCGCGCTGACTTTTTTGTAGGGCTCGAGGTCCTACATAAGGCTACAAATTTTTGTAGCTTTAGGTCAAACGGGCCGGGAGTGAGAGGCTATTTTCCACTCATAAGGCCATTTTGGGGCCAATTTCAGCCATTTTTTTCGTTTTGGCGAGTCATCTGACTTTGAGGTGGCGTGCAGACTACGCCCATTATCGAAAAGTCGTAAAATTTTAAAACCTTAATATTCCATGTCTTAATGATATTCTGACCAATTTTCATTTGTTTTACTCAAACAGACTGAGCACAATACATGAAAGTGTAAAAAATGACATTTTAATCAACCACTAGGCGGCGCTAGTAGGTATTTAAAAAAACTTTTTTCAAAGGTGTTAAAGACATAAGTTTCCATGTGTCTATGAAGTTTTAGATTTTTTTAAGCTAGTACATCAAAGTTATTAAGGTTTATGTCACTCTTGGCGAAGGAAAAATTGAACACATAATTTGAAGCCACGGCCCCATCATATATGTCAGCGGATCTGCACCAAATTTTGCCCACTTGTGCCCCTATGTGTGAATATTGACCACAGCAAATTTGAAGGCGATTGAGTAAAGTGTTTAGGAGAAACAAGGAGCAGTTTGGGACCCGCAAACGTGCAAAAATGGGCCAAAAATGCACATTCAAAAATTCATAACTCTTTCTCTGTACATCTGAGCACATGGCTCGCGCTGACTTTTTTGTAGGTCTCTAGGTCCTACATATGCCTAAAAATTTTCGTAGCTCTAGGTCAAACGGGCCGGGACCAGGTGCACTTTTTCAACCTTAGGTGGCGCTGCAGAGCCATTTTTTTTGCATTGTTTTGGGAAACACAAAAATATCAAATTTTTCACCGGGCCCAACAAATGTGCAAATTTTGGTGACTTTTCGTGCATGTTTAGGCCCTCAAAAATGGAAAAGCGCTGCACAGTAAATAATAATAATAATAATAACTAGAGCTGCAAGCAGCTATAAAGGGCCCTCGCAGACCTGTGCACGTTGGGGTATGAACAGGTCGGGGTATGAACAAGGAATATGAATGATGAAAAATTTGTTGTAGATCACTTCAGTGCAGGACTATTACCAAATATGTAAAATTTTGACAAAGTGGGACAATGTGTGTGGAGTTACTGCAGCTTTTATTGTTCCAATTTTGTGACTTTCAATGCCATATAGGCCACACCCACTGTCGAAACATTGTACTGATTTGTGGGGGGCATAAGGCATGGCCACTGGCTTTTCAGAAAATTTTTAGGGGTTTCACTTCAAGGGGCTCAGCAGAGTACATAAAAACATTAAGGATTTGCTATATATTTTGCTGCCACTAGGTCGCGCTCGTACTATGATAAAAAATAGGCTTGTAGGTGTGTTTCACATTGGACTCCCATCCCATATATGAAGTTTTGCAAACATCAGATCATCTAGGTCCAATTACAGCAACTTTTACCGTTATGGTGAGAAATCGGACTTTGAGCTGGCATACAGGCCACGCCTTTGATTGAAAAATCATAAAAGTTGAGAACCTTCATTCTCCACTGTTTCATAGCTTTTCTGACCATTTTTTAGTTCATGTAGTCAAACAGACATTGCACAGTACATGAGAGTGTAAAAAATTAGATTTTTGTCCGCCACTAGGTGGCGCTGTAAATGATTTGGATGTTTATCACATAGCTGTATTAGGGCATGACTTTTAAACTCCCTGCAAGTGTTTCACATGATTTGAAGCTGAAACAGCTGAGTTATTAAGGTTTTTGTCACTCTTGGCGAAGAAATTATTCAAAACAATTTTGAGCTCCGCCCACATCTTACAAGTCATGGGATCTTCACCATTTTTGGGAGATTTGTGCCGCTATATCTGCTAATAGTCCATGCCAACGTAGAAGTTAATCGGGTGAACCGTTTAAGAGAAAAAGGCACTAGATTTAGACCGGCTAATGTCTAAGAATGGGGCAAAATTGCACATAAAAAAAAATCATAAAAATTATTCTGTACATCTTAGCACATCACTCCTATTGACTTTTTTGTAGGTCTTACAATCCTACATATGCCACTAGGCGGCGCTAGTACGTATTTAAAAAAACTTTTTTCAAAGGTGTTAAAGACATAAGTTTCCATGTGTCTATGAAGTTTTAGATTTTTTTAAGCTAGTACATCAAAGTTATTAAGGTTTATGTCACTCTTGGCGAAGGAAAAATTGAACACATAATTTGAAGCCACGCCCCTATCATATATGTCAGCGGATCTGCACCAAGTTTTGCCCACTTGTGCCCCTATGTGTGAATATTGACCACAGCAAATTTGAAGGTGATTGAGTAAAGTGTTTAGGAGAAACAAAGAGCAGTTTGGGACCTGCAAACGTGCAAAAATGGGCCAAAAATGCACATTCAAAAAATCATAACTCTTTTTCTGTACATCTGAGCACATGGCTCGCGCTGACTTTTTTGTAGGTCTCTAGGTCCTACATATGCCTAAAAATTTTCGTAGCTCTAGGTCAAACGGGCCGGGACCAGGTGCACTTTTTCAACCTTAGGTGGCGCTGCAGAGCCATTTTTTTTGCATTGTTTTGGGAAACACAAAAATCTCAAATTTTTCACCGGGCCCGACAAATGTGCAAATTTTGGTGACTTTTCGTGCATGTTTAGGCCCTCAAAAATGGAAAAGCGCTGCACAGTAAATAATAATAATAATGATCCGGTGAAAAACAAGAGGGCTCTTGCAGCGGTAGCTGCTCGGGCCCTAATAATAATAATAAGAATAAGAATAATAATCTGGAGAAAAACAAGAGGGCTCTCGCAGCGGTAGCTGCTCGGGCCCTAATAATAAGAATAATAATCTGGAGAAAAACAAGAGGGCTCTCGCAGCGGTAGCTGCTCGGGCCCTAATAATAATAATCTGGAGAAAAACAAGAGGGCTCTCGCAGCGGTAGCTGCTCGGGCCCTAATAATCCGGAGAAAAACAAGAGGGCTCTCGCAGCGGTAGCTGCTCGGGCCCTAATAATAAGAATAAAAAGAATAATAATCTGGAGAAAAACAAGAGGGCTCTCGCAGCGGTAGCTGCTCGGGCCCTAATAATAATAATAATAATAATAATAATCCGTAGAAAAACAAGAGGGCTCTCGCAGCGGTAGCTGCTCGGGCCCTAATAATAATAATAATAATAATAATAATAATAATAATAATAATAATAATAATAATAATAATAATAATAATAATAATCCAGAGAAAAACAAGAGGGCTCTCGCAGCGGTAGCTGCTGGGGCCCTAATAATAATAATAATAATAATAATAATCCGGAGAAAAACAAGAGGGCTCTCGCAGCGGTTGCTGCTCGGGCCCTAATAATCCGGAGAAAAACAAGAGGGCTCTCGCAGCGGTAGCTGCTCGGGCCCCAATAATAATAATAATAATAATAATAATAATCCGGAGAAAAACAAGAGGGCTCTCGCAGCGTTAGCTGCTCGGGCCCTATTAATAATAATAATAATAATAATAATAATCCGGAGAAAAACAAGAGGGCTCTCGCAGCGGTAGCTGCTCGGGCCCTAATAATAATAATCCGGAGAAAAACAAGAGGGCTCTCGCAGCGGTAGCTATTCGGGCCCTAATAATCCGGAGAAAAACAAGAGTGCTCTCGCAGCGGTAGCTGCTCGGGCCCTAATAATAATAATAATAATAATCCGGAGAAAAACAAGCGGGCTCTCGCAGCGGTAGCTGCTCGGGCCCTAATAATAATAATCCGGAGAAAAACAAGAGGGCTCTCGCAGCGGTAGCTGCTCGGGCCCTAATAATAATCCGGAGAAAAACAAGAGGGCTCTCGCAGCGGTAGCTGCTCGGGCCCTAATAATCCGGAGAAAAACAAGAGGGCTCTCGCAGCGGTAGCTGCTCGGGCTCTAATAATATTAATAATAATAATAATAATCATAATAATAATAATAATCTGGGGAGAACAATAATAATAATTATCTGGGGAGGAACAATAGGGACCTCGCAGTGGTCACTGCTCGGGCCCTAATAATAATCTGGGGAGGAACAATAGGGCCCGAGCAGTAATAATAATAATAATAATAATAATAATAATAATAATAATAATAATAATAATAATAATAATAATCCGGAGAAAAACAAGAGGGCTCTCGCAGTGGTAGCTGCTCGGGCCCTAATAATAATCTGGGGAGGAACAATAGGGACATCGCATTGGTCACTGCTCGGGCCCTAATAATAATAATAATAATAATAATAATAATAATAATCTGGAGAGGAACAATAGGGACCTCGCAGTGGTCACTGCTCGGGCCCTAATAATAATAATCCGGAGAAAAACAAGAGGGCTCTCGCAGCGGTAGCTGCTCGGGCCCTAATAATAGAGCTGCAACCAGCTACAACGGGCCCTCGCAGACGTTAGCACGTTGAAGTATGAACAGTTTGAGGTCTGAACATATTTGGATATGAACGTATTCGTGTATATTCAAGCGAACTGTAAAAGTCAATATTTTAGACAAGGTCAAATTTCCAGTTCAATGGGCGCAACTAAGTAATTGGAGTAGCAAAATCGGTATTGTATTTTTTTCTGCCACAAGGTGATTCTAGCACTACAATGGAATATATGTTTGTTGATGTCTGTAGGAATTGACTTTCAATCAATGTGTGAAGTCATGAGAAGATGAGATCATCTGCGACAAACTACATAAGCATTTACCCTTACGATAAATGGTCATAATGAGCACTGCTGATAAGGCCACGGCCATTATCAAAACCGTAATATTTGGTGGAAGAAATTAAGCGTGTCTGAAGGCCTGTCTGAAAAAACTTCAGTGATATCCAGTCTGAAAAAACTTCAGTGATATTACTTTCACAGGCTCAACAAGTAAATGAAAAATAAATGAAAATGTAATATTTTGCTGCCACCAGGTGGCGCCCGCACTACGAGGAAAAAAAGTGTGTTTAGCATTGTACTCAAATGAAATAAAATTTAGAAGAAAATCATCTTGGTCCACATTACGCTTTACTGGTCTGGCCAGACATCGGACTTTGAGGCAGCGTAAAGGCCACGCCCAAGTTTGAAGAGTCATGAAACTTGAGATTCATAATGTTCACTATTTCTCAATATTCTCCTAATTTTCAGAGAATTTACTGAAACCAGCATAGCAGAGAACGTGAAAGGGTAAAAAAATAACTTTTTTTGTCTGGCACAAGGTGTCGCTATTGGTAATTTGGAAATGTGTCATGTAGAAGATTTGGACCATGAGTCTAAATGCTCCTGTCAATTTTCATATATTTTAAAGCTTGTTCAGCTGAGTAATAAAGATTTTTGTCATTCTGTAAAAGGAAACATTGACTTCATGTTTTGAAAGCGCACCTCCATCATTTATTACATGGGACCGTGACTATTTTTGAACCAGTTGTGCCTCTAAGTCTGATAATGTTCTAGGCCAAATTGAAAGTTGATGGCTGTCAACAGTTTAATAGAAGCCGGCAGCAGTGGAAGATTTACTAAAGGCCATAAATGCATCAAATTTGCAAATTAAAAAGTCCGTAACTCTTTTTCTCTACATCCTTGTGTATGGCTGTCTTTGATTGTTATTTAGGTCTTAGGGTCCTGCATATACCTACAAATGTTGATAGCTGTAAGGCGAACTAACTGGGTTTGGGTGCAATCCTTCAACTTTAATGACATTTTTTGGTCCCGCTAGGTGGCGCTCGCAGTATGACAAAAAACTGGTTACTAGGTGTGTTTTACATTGGACTCCCTTCAACTATATGAAATTTAGAAAAGACAAGACCATCTGGGTTCAATTCCAGAAACTTTTTGGTAATGACGAGACATCAAACTTTGAGACAACGCAATGGCCGCACCCATTAGCAAAAATTTGTTAAATTAGAGAACCTTCATGTTTGATGCATCAACACTATTGTGGCCAATTTTCAGTTAATTTGCACGAACAGGAATAGCACAGTGCAAAAAGGTTTTTGTCATTGGTGGCATAGGAAATTTGAATCAAGTATTTTGAAGCCCCGCCCCCATCATACATGTTAGCCAATCTAGATGAAATTTTGCCCAGTTGTGCCACTCTGTCAGATAATGGAGCACGTCAAATGTGAAGTTGATTGGGTCAAGGGTTTTTGTACAGAAAAATGTACAAAATTGGGCCAAATGCTATATTTAACAGTTGATAACTCTGGTTCTGTACATCCTAACATAGGCGCTCTGTAATGTTTTTGTAGGTCTTGAGGTCTTACATTTTCATACAAAATTTCGTAGCTCTAGGTCAATCGGGTCGAAACTGGCTGCTGTTTTATGATCACCTGGGCTCAATTACAGTAAGTTTAGCTGATTTGAGCAAACTCCAAATTTGGGGTTGCATACAGACCACCCCTTCAGCACAAAGTCATAAAATTTGGATACCTTTAATCTCCAAGTCTCGATGCTATTCGGACAAATGTTAAGTACATTTACTCTGACGGGCTTAGCACAACACATGAAAGTTTAAAAAAATGACATTTTTGTCTGTAACTAGGTGGCACTATCATAAAGTTGATAATTAACCATGCAGATAATTTAAACCTATGATTAGTAAATTTTCTGTAAAGTTTCAAATTTTTTCAAGCTTGCACATTGGAGTAATTAGTGTTTTTGTTGCTCATGGCGTACAAATTTTCAATTTGAAACACGTATTTTGAAGCCCCACCCTCATCATATATGTCAGCCGATCTTCATGAAATTTTGCCCAAGTGTGCCCCAATGTCAGATAATGGGGCACGGCAAATGTGAAGTTGATCGGGTCAAGGGTTTCGGACCCGAAAAATTAAAAAAAATCGGGCCAAATGCATCATTCAACAATTAATAACTCTGGTTCTGTACATCCTAACACATGGCACTTTATAATGTTTTTGTAGGTCTTGAGGTCCGACATATGCGTAGCTCTAGGTCAAACGGGTTGGAAGGGGCTGCCTTTTGAACAATAGGGACCTCGCAGCGGTCGCTGCTCGGGCCCTAATAATCTGGAGAGGAACAATAGGGACCTCGCAGCGGTTGCTGCTCGGGCCCTAATAATCTGTAGATGAACAATAGGGACCTTGCAGCGGTCGCTGCTCGGGCCCTAATAATCTGGAGAGGAACAATAGGGATCTCACAGCGGTCGCTGCTCGGGCCCTAATAATCTGGACAGGAACAATAGGGACCTCGCAGTGGTCGCTGCTTGGGTCCTAAATGGACAGGAACAATAGGGACCTTGCAGCGGTCGCTGCTCGGGCCCTAATGATAATAATAATCTGGACAGGAACAATAGGGACCTCGCAGCGGTCGCTGCTCGGGCCCTAATGATAATAATAATCCTGTGAAGAGCAATAGGGACGTCACAGCGGTAGCTGCTCAGGCCCTAATAATAATAATAATAATAATAATAATAATAATAATAATAATCTGGAGAAAAACAAGAGGGCTCTCGCAGCGGTAGCTGCTCGGGCCCTAATAAACAAGTTTGTTTTGTTACATGTGAGGTTATGCCAGGGATGAGGTTATGCCTGGGGTGGATAGCCAGATAATGTTGAATTAATTGTAAATTATGTGTTTTCATAGCTTAATAACATTTAGGCATGACTGTTGTCGTATGATAGCCAGTTTGGGAGACTGTGATATTAAAATGAGATGTGATTGTGAGTGAAAGCCTGTGAAGCTTGCTCTGTTGAAATTTTCACAGTTTGCTGCATGTTGTTATTGTTTTTGCCATAGCTGTGAGAATTGCCGTTATTGCTAAAGATGATTTTGTTGTTGTTGTTCTTCAAAGTGCAAAATATTTGAATTTGGGAAATTGATAGAGACCACTGAACTTGTTAGAACAAAGCTGAAGAAAAACATCAAGTAACAAAATTGATCAAAGAGAAAAAGTTGGATAAGGAAATAGCAGCAGCCATTAAATGACCTGTAGAGAAAATAAAACAGCCAAGTAGACACCAAACAAAGCTGCTTGGGATTGCAGATGATGGGACAAAGCAGGGGTGCGAAGAGCAGGGGTGGCTATCAGAGGCCTCTGCCTCCCTTTTTACCGGAATTGCGATTTATTTTGTAATTTATCCTCCACTTTCTGAAAACAGGAATGTGACCCTTCTCTGTATAGAAATTGCAAAAATAAGTGATGGGGAGTTGTATTTCATGATCCAAGTAGCAAACCTTGCATGTTAGGGTGAATGAGGCAGAAAGGGCAGAATTGTTTTTGTTTGCAGGCCCTGCACAAAAGACAAGTATTGTACATAAAAGCGGAGGAAAGCCTGAACACCTTACAAAATATGAATAAAAAATGTAGAAGATTGATGCCTTATAGTATAATAATTGTTTGGATAGATGTTAGAATCATTGTAGATATAGTGATTATACTTTAGCTACAAAATATTGATGCTTGCAATAAAGAAATGCTTTGCTGTGTGAATGATTGTGGTTAGGATTATAATTATTATAGTGACTATGAATTTACTATAAAATATAAACTGCTGTGGTATGTTGGTGGTATGCTGAGAGAATGAGTGCACTGCTTGTGGGAAAAGAAACTGCCTTAGTAATGTTTTGTCTCAAGCAGAAGGAAGGTCGCTCAAGCCTGCCAGTTGGATAGTCCTGCAGCTGTGACTCTTATTGATGTCTCGCTACGCATATTTCATCAGAATGTCTCACTACGCAAAATATTTTATCAGAATGACTTGCTCACACATAGAAGTACACAAGGTTTCGGCCATAGACTTGCATTTTTTTCTGCCCCTTGAGGGCCGGGACCTTCATGTAGTTAGGGATCTCTGTATCAAATAAAAGTGAGAGGGGTCAGAGAGACTGGCAGAGCACAGTAGAATTGTCCTTGGCCAGTTCCTGTTCGTTCCCCTCATGCATGAGTTGGGAAGATTGCCTTGTCTCCTTTTTTGTGTACGGTTTCTTACAAATGTCTAACAAATTAACCTGACAATAGATAATAGCATTTAATAGCATAATAGTATCAGATTTTACAGTAAAATAGATTCAACTGTGCAAAAGGAGGATGAACCAGTTGATATGTCTATTGTTGGATATAGTTTAGTTTGCGAGAGTTTTCTAAAAACAAATAGCATTATAGTAGACCACTAGTTTGGTTTTGGCCTATTATAGTAGACCACTAGTGTTTTGTTCATTTTAAATGTCTAGTCACAGACTTTAGTACAGTATTACTATTAGTGGGCCTATTTTCAAAAACCTAAATATTTTCAAAACCAAAGCAGCTAGTGACCTAAAACCAAAACGGGCACTTACCTGAGGCACATAGGAGTCTCCATGAGCAGCGGCATAAAAAAATTAAAATTCCCTAAGAAAATCCAGATTATTTTTTTTTTTCTGTAAGTATGACAAAACGTAAAATAACTAACGTGCATTTTTAACCTAAGTTTTAAACAGCAAATAAATCACTCAATTTTCACAACAGAAACATTATATTTTAGGAAAGCTTGCAGAAACATCTTAATTTTACTCAACAAAAGCAGAATTTGCATTTTTCTATACACAATCACAACTTATTTAGGTTGAATTCAATATTGCCACAGCACGTCCTTCAACAATCACTTTAGTCTGTTGGCTGATGACTTGTGGGCCCTGGTCAGCTTCCTGGACTTATACAAGTTCCATTCACACACCATCTCCTTCCTGCTCTCCTCGACCCTGCTCCTCCTGCCAGGCGGCTGCTCCAGGGCATTGTTCTTGCCCGCTTCTGAATGATATTCTGTTTGATATAATGCAGTATGGAGAAAGGGAGTAAATACCTACTACAATATTTAGCTTTTTTTAAACTTTTTTTTTAACTACCTTTTTTTTCTTTTTCCAATTTTCCTGCCACGGCTGCCTAAAAAACATGCTTCTGTTTCAGAAAGAGGTGGTTTTTTTTCTTTGTTTTTTTGGTGTTTCTTATAAAATGATTTATTTTTTAGATTGAAATGGAACATAAAACACGAAAAAAGCTTCGGACAGCGCTAGCGGCTACTGACGACGAGAAGTGGCAGAGAATGAGAGCCAACTTGAAGATACTGTAAGTGCCGAGCAAAGTTTTGTGGAGTGTCGTGACGCATTATGCGACCACCAGACCTAAAAGCTAAGTGCCAAAGGCTAGCTAAAGATAAGAATGGCTGCCACAACCAATGTTCCCTCTAATTTTCAATACGCCTGAGCATTCACACAAACTCCCTGAGCAGGCTTTTGACCACGGTGAACAACTCCTGACATGCACACAGTATGACATGTATTTATTGTATTTGAACCTGGGCAAGCATACAAGTAAACCAGGCAGCCAGAAGTCTCAACTCGCACAATGTTGCTTAACAAATCACAACTATTTGTGTTTGTTTTCAACACGTTTGTCATTAATATTATTTTTATAGCTTGAGCAATAAGTGTTTTAGACATGACAGTGTGATGTATTTAGCACTTGTCTCCATGGCAATAAACAAGCCACGTTGTGAAAAAGAAAAAATATCTCACTCACTTTCACCGCTTGTTCTTCTACTTGCATATACTCCAACGGTCATTCCATCTTAAAAGAAGCGCATTTCTTTTTTACTTTCGCTGGATGAGTGGATGTGTTGCTGCTCATTCGTTTCGCAAAAAAAAAAAAAAAAAAAAAAGAGGTTAGCATGTGCATGTCTTAATTCTGCACTGTTTGTAGCTAACCTGCACTGGGTGCATATGCAGGGAACGTTTCTGTCCATGCGTTCGATTGGATGAATAGTGTAAGTGAAATTTATCGTATCATTGGCTGGACACTTGTCACTCGCTGTCACGATGGAAAATGGTACAGGTATATTATTAGTCTAATTAATCAGATAAGATGAGGTCTAATGTTAGATATCACTTAATATGTTTATATTGCATTTTGTTTTATGCCCAGCATAGCTTTTTCTGTGCGCTGAGAACATGCGAGCAGTGTGCACGCGCGCAGTTTAGAGGGAACACTGGCCACAACACGTGCAGAGATGGCAAGCAAGGGAGCGGCAGGAATGCTATCGCCGCAACTCTTTTTTGATGGAACAGAAGATAAGTATGACCTTTGAGAAACGAGGCTTCTTGGTCACTTACACAGCTTGAATCTGAAAGAGACTATTTAGTGCGAGTCCACAATTGCTAATGAAGAGCAGTTAGCTCTAGACAGGAGGAAGAATGCTGACTGCTATGCTGAACCGATAAGATTGATAGAGGATAGAAGCCTATCGCTAAAAAGCAAGCCAAGAATAATAAGTTTATACACATCATTGACCAAGCTACGGATGGCGGACAACGATAGTGTCACAGACTATATTATAAGAGCGGATATTATTACTGCTTTGAGAAATGCAGGTGAGACCATGAGTGATGGGCGAAATGTAGCCATGGTGCTTGGCGGGCTACCGGACATGTTCAAGCCCCTAGCTGTCCATGTAACACAAAATGAAGACCAAGTTACATTCATAGACTTTAAAAGGAGGCTGAGAATCTATGATGAAATTGAAAAGATGAAAACAGCTGAATCAAAGGACAATGTGATGAAAACACACATTAAATATAACAATCAAAATGTGAATAAACACTTTGAAAACAAAAGACATGAAGGTTTAAGTGTGACATGCTACAGGTGTGGAATAAAAGGGCACAAAGCAAGACAATGTACACAAAAGGTGTGGTGCAGCTACATAGAAGCAACACACATAAAGAATCCCTGTGCACAAAAAAGGGGGAACAAGACAGTGCTAGAAAAGCTACAGAGAAAGAGCGAGAAGATAAGGACCATCTCTTTATGGTGAAACATACCAAGACTGAGAGACCAGCAGACAACATAAAGAACAGAGGCATCATGGCGGCAGGAGGAGCAACCTCTCACATCGTGAACGACGTGAGCAAGCTTGTGAGTTTCGACCACACAATTAAGCCAGAGACCCACGCAGTCGAGCTGGCAAATGGGATCAAGTGCAACAATCGCTCAACGCAGAGGGACAGCTGTGATTCATCTCCTGGACAGGACCAGACAACAACACAGAGCACAACTTCGACAAGCAGTCTACATGCCGTCATACCCTCAAGACATCATCTCAGTAGCTAGAGCAGCAAATGGAGAAGCTACAGTCATCTTCAAGAAAGAAAACAGTCACATGATCAAAAAGATGGCTGCAGGTTTGACATTCATGAAAGTGGCAATTTGTATTAATTATCAACTGTTGAACAAAGTGTTGATAAATGTAATGTATCTCTCGACATACAAACCTGGCCTGAGATTATGGGCCGTTGCATTATGAAGATTTACAAAAATTAGAAGGTGTTGTTAAAGGCATGGTGGTAAAAGGAACTGTGGTCAGACCAATACAGATATGTGAAGTGTGTACAAAAGGAAAATTTGCACAGAGTAGAAATATAGAGCCAGACAGAAAAACTAAAAAAACCCTTGCAGCTAGTTCACACTGATCTAGCAGGTCCAATGTGAACCCCAAGCATCACACCACAATCTTTTACAGATGACTACTCAGGTACCATGTTTGTGTACTTTTTGAAAGCCAAAAGTGATGCAGTTCATGCCACAGAAAAATTATTGGCAGACATAGCACCGTATGATGAAGTCAAGTGCGTCCGTTCAGACAACGACACTGAGTTTACAATTAAAGATTTTCAAGAACTGTTGATCAAGAATAGGATAAGACATGAAAAATTGGCACCTTATCGCCACACCAAAATGGAACAGCAGAGAGAGATTGGCGAACTCTCTATGACATGGGCAGGTGTTTACTGATAGAAGTGAATTACCACATAAACTACCTGTATGGAACTATGCTGTATAGACAGCTGCATATGTGAGAAACAGGGGCTCCAGCAGACGCACAAGAAAAACTCCATATGAGATGTTTACAGGTGTGAAACCGGATGTTTCCAAACTGCAGAAGTGCGGGTCCATCTGTTTTGCCTACAAACAAGAAAAAGGAAAGTTAGATTCCAGGTGCCAGCAAGGTGTTCTTATTGGATACGATAATAACAGCCCAGCTTATTTGGTGTACTATCCCAACACTGAAAAGTCCAAAAGCACAGGTTAGTGAAATTCACAACCAAAATACCAAATGAAAAAGAGACACAAACATCAGAAGCATACATTGAATATTGTGAAGGCGGTCTACAGCCAATAAGTCATGACGATGGAGAAATGGTTGATGAAAAGAAAGAAAATGCATCAACTCATGCTGATGATGTTTCTGAGACTGTTCCAAAACAGAATGAAGTGCCTCAGCAAGGTGAAGACGCTGAGAGAACAAGGCGGAACCCAAAGAGGGAAAGAAAGAAACCAACTTACTTACAGGACTTTGAAATCAAGGAAAAAGTGGACAAATTGCAAACATGTATTGACTTTTGTTACAGAGCAGTGTGTGACATTCCTCAGACTTACCAGGATGCCATTGGTTCAACCAACTCAAGGCAGTGGATCAGCGCTATGAATGAGGAGATGGAGTCAATGGAGGAGAATGCAACATTCAGCCTCACCCATCTTCCACCGGGCAAATGTGCAGCGGGGGGCAGATGGGTGTACACACTCAAGAGTGACATTGATAGATCAGAGAAGTACAAAGCAAGATACGTAGTAAAAGGTTACAGTCAAAAACAAGGAACTGATTATGAAGAGATATTCTCACCTACTGCTGACATGACCAGTATGAGGGTGATCATGCAGAAGGCAGCGCAGGAGAATCTGGTGTTGCATCAGATGGACATTACGACAGCATATTTACATGCACCTATTGACTTGGAACTTTACATTGAGCAACCAGAAGGATATGAGACATGGTCAGACACAGGCAAAAAACTGGTTTGTAAACTGCATAAGTCTCTTTATGGTCTCAAGCAATCTGGAAGTAACTGAAATGCTATGTTACATGCATGGTTGAGCAGAAATTGTTTCACACAGAACCCAACTGATAATTGTGTATACACTAAAGGAATATAAGAGTTTGAGCTTAAAGTAGTTCATTAGATGTTGCTACATTCTGTGTATGAGAGTGTGAGACTGTAAAGTGAACAAAACAGGATGTGGGGTGCAAGGGAGTGTAAGAATGGAATATTTCAGAGCAAACGGGATTAGTTGCGGGGACGCGATAACCCAGAGGCACCTGGTGGGAAACAACTGTGAGGAAAACTACGACCAGGAGGAGTAAGCAAGCGATTCTGCAGGGGAAGAAAGACCAATGAGAGCAAGCTAAAGTTAACTGCAGTATACACATAGCCAATACAATAATGCCAGGATACCTTTGTTGCTGTGCCATTTGCATATTGTGTAATATAACTCATTGCTGGGCAACTCGGATGTAGAGTACGTCTGCTGGTGGCAACAGAGGCGTACAGGGCTGTATTGAGAGGGACCCGAGACCCAGGTGCTTGTATTAGATCTGTGTGTAAGGAATAAATCCACTCGTGTGTGAAAATGCCGGCTTCCTGATACCTTTCTATTGCAGAACGAGCGCGCAAATTGTTGGATGAGTGGCAGTTGGGTAAGGTCACAAATTGGAGTCAGATTACTAACTTGAGTTTATGTTGATTTAGAAATAAATTCAAACAATACAAAAGAAAAACATGATGAAAAGGTAATCCTCATTATATGGGTTGATGATCTGATAATAGCAACGAGCAATGAACGTGTATTAACAGATGTGAAAACAATGCTAAGTGAAAAATTCAAAATGAAAGCTCTGGGAAGACTCAGACACTTTCTAGAAATAGACTTTGAACAAACAGAAGGTCAAGTTGTTATGTCACAGAAAAGTTATGTGAACAAAATACTAAAAAGATTTGAAATGGAAGACTGTAGGGCAAGAGAGACCCCATGTGAACCAAATCTTGACTATTCAGAAAATGCTAGAAAAATGACAAATTCAAGAAAGTACAGACAGGCAGTGGGGAGTTTAATATACATGTCCACATGCACTAGACCAGACATAAGTTTTGTGGTCAGTAAACTTGATGATCCAACTGAAGAACACTGGAGCACTGTAAAACATGTCTTCAGATATCTTAAGGATACCGCAGAACACAGTCTATGTTTCAAAAGAAATGAAACAAGTAAACTAGGTTTGAAAGTGTACAGTGATGCAGACTGGGCATCAGAGAGAGCAGACGGGCGTAGTATCTCAGGTTATTGTGTCTAAGTGAAGGAATCTCTCTAATTTTATGGAAATCAAAAAAACAACAAACAGTTGCACTTTCTACATGCAAAGCAGAATAGATTGCCCTTGCAGCAGCTATACAGGAATGTATACAGTATATTTGAAGCAGCTACTCAAAAGGATGGACAAGTACCAGTATACACAATCAAAAGTGTATGAAGACAACCAAGGTACTATTGCACTTGCCAAGAACCCTGTAAATAGACAAAAATGCAAGCACATAGACATCAAGTATCATTTCATCAGGGAAGTTGTAAACAGCGCCGAGATACATCTGGAGTATTGTCCTCCTGAGCAAATGCTTGCTGATGTAATGACAAAACCAGCTACTAAACTGAAATTGAAAAGGTTTGTCAAAGACGTGTTTGGTACATAAAAGTACAGAAAACGTTGTGTTCTCAGGAAAGCCATTAAGTTAAACGCGAGTCAAGGTGTTAAGCAATTTATAAGAAAGCGCCTTTACTTGTTGTGTTATGTACAATATTTTATTTTGAAGGAGTTTTGTTATCCAATCCCAGATGCTATGTGTGTGTAGCTTGCCACGGAAAAAAAGTTGTTGACGCTTGTATGTTACAGGGGTCTGTAATGAAAAATAAAGCCATGTGAAAACTGTACTAAAATGGAGTCTGAATGAAAATAATTGTCAGTAACAGTTGTCATGTCAAGTAATACTCAAGTCTGTGGCCTAGTACATAAAAAAAAAAAAAATCAGCTCGTAACAGATAAATGATTGTGCTGATCTTGACATTATCCAAAGGTTTTAGTGAGAATAACCAAAATCACTTCACAAGTTCCTACATAATTTGCTATTGCACTGTCAAATATGGTGCTTTTGGTCATTTTGATATTTTCATTGTAAATATATGCGTTCAAACAGTTGTATAATCACGACTATCATTTCAAATGGTCCAGGCACTTAAGGGTTAAAGCTTCAAGACATGTCATCTGAATAGTGAACATGTTTCATCAATGAACATTTTTTTCTCGCCTGCTCATTTGCATGCAGTCCACTCGTAATACATATTGGCATTGTGTCACACCAGTGGAATTAACGGCAACATGTTACAGTGCACATGTTCACTTGTAAGGGACAAACACCCACTAGTTGCACCAATTAGATTTTTATTTTACCTTAGTAGTTAAATTGTGTTTTAAAATTTGATCACTAGTAAACTAGTAAGGCATATAATGTTGACTGGTAACACTAGTTGGGATTTTCCCAATCTTACTAGCTGAATAGTGAGGCTCAAAACGTTAACTAGTTCACTAGTATATCTGAAGATACTCACTAGTTGCCCTAGTTGGCCTCATTTTGACCTTACTTGTTTACTAGTGAAACACCTGTTTTCTTACTAGTAACACAAGTTGAGGCCAGAGTTACTCACCAGTTTACTAGTGACACTGTTTTTCATGTCACTAGTGAACTAGTGGAAGGCATTTTGTCTCACTCGTCAAACCCAGGAAAAGAATTTGTGCAAGATTTGATTAAACATGTTTGACATTTTCCCTACATGTAGGACTTTTCTTTAAATAAGTTGACCCTTATACAGCACTAGTGAGCAATAATGCAGAACTAGTACAACAAATATTTAACATGTAGGCATTTTAGTTGCACTTGTCAATGTATTGGGCAAACTAGCTGTCATTTACACATTAAAAGTTTAAGAGCATTTATTACAAGTTGAAGTGTATGCACAAGTAGTGAACTTGTAAAGTGTTGTAAGATGCAAACGTCCATTTGTCAAATTTGATTTTTTTTTAACTAGTTAACTTGCGTGCACATGCCACAGTGCAAAATGTCGTGAAACATGCTCAATCAAAGTACAAGTTCAGTATTGAGACTGACAAGGGAGACAAAATACCTTCCACTAGTTAGCTAGTGAGATGAAAATCTGTGTCACTAGTAAACTAGTGGGTAACACTGGCCTTAACTAGTGTTACTAGTAAGAAAACATGTTTCACAAGTAAACAAGTAAAGTGAAAATTTGACGAACTAGTGCAACTATTGGATAAATTCAGATTGACTAGTGAACTAGTTCACATTTTGAGCATCACTAGTTAGCATGTAATAGGTTGCAAGTAGACAAACAATCTGTGTTTCAGCATTCACAAGTTACCGTGTAAACCATAATAGGCAGCCTAGTTAGCTAGTGGCAATTATTCAGGACAGCGTGTAAGCTAGTGTCCAACATGCAAATAAAGTGGGCGCGCTAATCACAAAATCTGAATCCTGACTGGGTGATTGTAATTGTGGAGCCAATGGAATTCCGGGATGCACATGTCTGTCCCACCTCCTCATTATTTTTTGTGTAGCTAGTTAACTAGTGAGCAGATTGGCCTCCACTAGTTGTCCTTTTGGATCTCACTAGTTGAACAAGTGAGGTCAAACTGTCACACGAGTGTAACTAGTGGATATTTGGTGCGTCACTAGTTTAACTAGCGAAACATTTGACACTCACTAGTTAGATATCGAAGTGTGTAGGGGCGTACACTAGTTAACTTGTCAGCATTTTGTCTGTCACTTGTGTCACTAGTGGGTGTTCCAGCTCTCACTAGTGAGCTTGTGGTGCAAATCATAGGTCACAAGTTAACATGTTAGAATAAACCGCATTTGACTTGTTAACATGTGGCTGAAAATGAGTGGCTAGATAGAGTTTCTGTGCAACTCGTGTGACAAAGAGCACAACTAGTGTGGCTGAATGTCCAATTAGTGCTTATACACAACTAGTGAAAAATGGAAATGACTGATATCCATGATATCGAATAAATCGAGGGGCGGCAACCCGTGGCTCTCGAGCCGCATGCGCCTCTGTAGCACCATCCAAGTGGCTCCCTGGAGCTTTTTCAAAAATGTTTGAAAATGGAAAAAGATGGGGGAGATGAATATTATTTTGTTTGTGTTAATATGGTTCCTGTAGGAGAAACCAGAAACATGACAGAAACATTCTTAACGTTTTCCAATACTGTAAAAATGTTTAGTATAAATATTACATTTCAACTTTTCTGTTAACAAAGATTTACATCATAGCCTGCGACACGCGTTTCTATTAGCAGGGCGAGATGCTAGGCAAGTGGCCGTTGTAAACAAACCGGCGGCCATGAGACATGGACCCCAAAGGGAAAAAGACAAAAATAACTGAGGAGAACAGAGAACAGATGCAAACAACAATTGCATTTGTTGCCAATGCGGAAGGGTTGCCTGAATGTTTGCTCTGTAGCGAAAAGTTGTCAAATAACAAAAAGAGCAATGTGGAAAGGCATTTTCAGGGAAGGCATGCTACATTTGCAGCCGAGTACCCAGTGGGGCGCGACAGAAAAAGTGTGATTGG